>NW_012137414.1:3682323-3707754 GCF_000956105.1 Propithecus coquereli
CATGCCCGGCTAATTTTTTCTATATATTTTTAGTTGTCCGATTAATTTCTTTCTATTTTTAGTAGAGACGGGGTCTCACTCTTGCTCAGGCTGGTTTTGAACTCCTGAGCTCAAACAATCCGCCCGCCTTGGCCTCCCAGAGAGCTAGGATTACAGGCGTGAGCCACAGAGCCCGGCCCGAACCCACTTCTTAATACTATCACATTATCAACACTTGAATTTTGGAGGGGACTTATTCAAATGATAGCAACAAAGATTGCAAAAATATTTTAGGTAAAATAATTTTAAACTATTGCTAATTTGAAGTTTTAATTCTTTTCCTGTGAACCATGACATCTGTGTATTACATATACAAATAGATTTTGTTTTCTAGTAGAAAGCATACAGTATACAGTATACAATATACAATATACTAACCTTATGTTGTTGTATTTGGCGTTTTAGGTCTTCAAGATCAGGTCCAAGGGGCTCTTCCTCCATTTTCCTTGTTCTCTCTTCTGTTTTTGTTAGCCAGTCATTTAATTCTTTTAGCTTCTGATTCTGAAGATCCATTAAAACTTTATGTAAACTGGAAAGTTGAAAGAAGTCTATTATTATCTCTATTAAAGTAACTTGACTTATTTTTACCAAATATACAACTAGGTAAAACAGCAGAATTTAAAATTTACATCATGTTCACATTTTTTGGCATCTGATGGACATTAAGAAAAATGTAAGTAAAACACACTATCAATTGCCCCCGAAGCTATTCTTTCTCAGATTTATAACAGTTAACATCTCAATCTTTAGAAAGTTTCACATAGCCAACTGAATGTGAACATGCTAACTAAAGTGCAAATCATCTCTGATAATTGAGTTAGTAGTATATCTTGGCAATTGTTTTTCATATTGCTATTATTTTAGTATCTGTTATGGTTAAAGATCACTGTCACTCTTCTTATCAAGATATGAGGTCTATTTCCCAACACCATGAATATGGTCTGGCCTCGTGACTTGTTTTGACCAATAGAATGTGGCTTAATTTGATACTGTATCAGTTCCAATGTAGGCTGTTAAGGAACCAGCAGCATATGAATTCTCTCTCTTGAAGCCCAGGTTTCATACTGTAATGGAGGCCAGGCTAGACTACTGATGGATTAAAGACCAAGTAAGAGTGACCTTGGAGGATCAAATGCTATCTGAGAAGGGAGCTTCCAGCTCAGTGAAGGCCAAGGAATGATTCCAGCTATATCGCTGGGAGTAGAAGAAAAATCTAGCTGAACTTTGCTTGTATTTTTGATCTACAGAATCACAATGAATTTATAAATTTTTGTTTTAAGCCACTAAATTTGAAGTCATTTGATATGCATAAATAGATAAGTGAAAGGGTATTTTTTTTCAAAGATCTACAAAATAGCAGGCTGGGTAATGGATTAAAAGTCCAAAGGCCTAGGTTCACAGCCCAGCTATGAGCCCTAAAACCAAGTTCTCAAACCTTCTTAATTAAATTACCAGCATTAGGGACATAGAATAACACCTTGCCTATTAATTACACAACTTTACATTGAAGATGAAAATACAAATTGAGGTCCATTGACTAATCCATCCAAAATTTGAGACGCAAATCGTGTTAATACACATTTTAAGGTAAATAGTCTTTATGAAAGTCATGTTTCAAGCATTTTCCAAAACCATAATATAATGAACATTGATCTTAAAAGGACATAATTTGAATTAGGAATTATTATGACTTATGAAATTGTTACCAGAATTTTCCATCAATCAGCACATTTAAACACACAAAATACACATATGTTTTTTTAATAGACTTTATTTTTTTGGAACAGTTTTAGATTTACCAAAAAATAATGAAAGTGTAATACAGAGAGTTAGCATGTACCTCGTACCTAGTCTCCCATTTTATAAACATCTTACATTAATATGGAACATTTGTTACAATCAGTGAACCAATATTTGTGCATTATTATTAATTGGAGTCTATACTCAATTTGACTACCCTTATATTTAAACTTTTTTTCTATTCGAGCATCTCTTCCAAGATTCCATATTACATTTAGTTGCCCTATGTCCTTAGTCTGCTTTTGGCTGTGGCAGTTTCTTAGAATTTTCCTGACAGTTTTAAGGAATACTGGCTAGGCGAGGATTTTGTAATATGCCCCCCTCCACCCAAAAAAAGGGATTCGTCTGATGTTTTTTTCTCATAATTAGCTTGGGGTTATGGATTTTTGAGAGAAAAACCACAGATGTAATGGGTCATTTTAATCACATTACATCAAGGATATATATGCTCAACATGACTTACCAGTGTTGATGCTAACTTTGATCATCTGGCTAAAGTAGTATGTGTCAGGTTTTTTTGTTTGTTTGTTTTTGTTTTTTTGTTGTTTTTTTTTTTTTTTTTACTGTAAAGTTAATCCTCATTCCCCTTTTTACACTTTTTTTTTTAATATAAGAAAGTCACTATATACAGCCAACACTTAAGGACTGGTGACTTATATTTCCGTGAGAGCAAAGAAGCTACCTAAGTTATTTGGAGTTCTCCTGCACAGATTTGTCTCTATTCCATTTATTTATTTATTCAATTACCTACTTACATAGTATGGACTCATGTATGGTTATTTTATACTTTGGGCTAAATCCAATATTAATTTTTCCTTTTTCTTTTTGCTCAAATTGTTCCAGCTTTGGACATTAGAAGCTCTTTCAATTGGCTCCTTTAATATACCCCATTAATGTGTGTTTTGAGGGAGGGGGATTGAGCATGTCCCAACTTTCCAGCAGTACAAAATGCACGCTGCCCATTTCCTATATTTCCTGTCCTAGTTTTACAATCAGCCATTTCTCCACAGTGTCCTGGGTCCTTTTATTGGAGAATAATATTAGAAACCACCATCCTGCTGTTGGATGTGCTCATTGCTTCTGGGATGTTGTTGCATTTATGACTTCTGGGTTGACAGAAGAAAGAATGCATGGTGTGTATAGTCACCAATAAATACTTTTATATGTAATCATCTGTACCTACATTAAGCTGAATTTGAGTTCATACTAATGTCTCCACCTAATTCATTACCACATAGTTTATTTTTGCCTCTTTTCCTTGCTCATCTGTAAACTACCTGTTCACCAGTAGGAAATTTGACTTAAAGAGGAAATTTTTAATAAGAAACTCAGACATGGTTTCATTAAACTAGAAGTTGAGATGCTCCTGCTCCATGTTGCGATCCTCATACTGCTAAATCAAGAAAGGAAGGCATTACTGTACTGAACTTAATCACAAAGGATAACTTGAGTTGATCCTATGCAATGGGAAGCAAATAGATTTGTATCAGACAAACAAGACATTTGCCAGGAATCTCTTAATACCTCCATGTACAATAATGTTATAACCAATAAGAAACAGAAGATAATTAATATGAATCCACTAATAATATGGTTCTTTTTGGAATGATGATTTTTATCTCCCCACTAAGGTTAAAGTCTCCAACTAGAAGAGCTTCTGCTATAGTAACAAAAAAATCATTGTACTGGCATAAAAACAGACACATACACCAACAGAAGAGAATAGAGAGCCCAAAAATAAATCCATGCATTTACAACAAATTGATTTTTGAAAAAGGTGCCAAAAACACACCATGAGGAAAGGACAATCTTTTCAATAAATGCTGTTGGGAAAAGTGGATATCCACATGCAGAAGAATAAAATTAGACCCTTATTTCTCACCATATAAAAAAATCAATTTCAAGTGGATTAAACACCTATATGTAAGACTTGAAACTATGAAACTACTAGTAGAAAACATATGGGAAAAGCTTCATGACACTGGTCTGGGAAATCATTTTTTGGATATGACCTCAAAAGTACAAGCAACAAATGCAAAAATAGACAAACAGAATTACACAAACTAAAAACTTCTCCACAGGGGGAAAAATTCAGAGTGAAGAGACAACATAGTGAATGCAAAAAATATTTGCAACCTATATATCTGGTAAAGGCTTAATATCCAAAATACATAAGGAACTCAAAAAACTCCAAAGTAAGAAAAATAAATGACCCAATTTCAAAATGGACAAAAGGCTCGGTGTGGTCACTTCAGGCCTGGGCACACAAAGAGCTTGTACTCAGTAAGTATCTGCTGAACAAATAAATCAAAATAGCAAGATTGTCCAGGCACCTGCCAAGGTCCTGTGTCATACCCTGCCACTGGCTGCAGTGCCGTGTGTGTGTCCAGGTGCTCATCGAGGTTCTGTGACCTGCCAAAGCACCAATGAAGTTCATGCCACACACCTCCATGGAGAGAAACCTGCCAAGTCCCTTGCATGATCTTTTAACAGTGGCCTGGGGACCAACCCACCAATCCAAACGAATATCCCCCAGTACCACCTTGGACTGTGACAAGTGTAGGGAAATGCGATGATTCAGGAGAACAGCTGTGTTTCAGGCTCGCAGTGCATCCACCCATCTCCCGCCAGGTCGATCCTCCAGAGGAAGACACAGAAGCACAATCTAGGGATTTCTCCTCCTTCTCACTAAGTAGGAGAATTCCCAGCAAAGGACAACAGATGTGCTGCAAATCTATCAGCCCTGAGCTCATAGAAGAGGTTTCAGATGAGAAGAAACCAGCAAAAGAATTCTGGCAACATGAAAAAACAAGCTAGTTTGACACCCTCAAAGGATCACAATAGATCCATAACAACAGACCCCAACCAAAGGAAATTGTCAAAATGTTAGAAATGGAATTCAGAACATGGATGTCAAACAAGATGAATGGAATTGAAGAGAAAGTTAAAAACTAAAAAAAAAAAACCAAAAAATATTTCAGGACATAAATGAAAAATGTTAAAAACTCACTAAAGAGATAGACAGCATAAGAAAGAATATAACAGAACTTAAAAGAAATGAAAAAGTCATTTATGGAATTACAAAATATAGCAGAAAGTCTCAACAACAGACTAAACCAAGAAGAAGAAAGTATCTCAGAGCTTGAAGGCAAAGCTTTCAAACAAACACAATCAGTCAAAGATCAGGAAAAAGAACAAAGAAGAATGAACAATCACTCAGGGAAATAGGGGACTATGTGAAAGAAGCCAATATATAAATTATAGGTATCCCTGGGGGAGGAGAAGAAGAAAAGTAAAAAGATTGGGAAACTAGTTGAGGGAATTATTGAGGAGAAGTTCCCTGCTATCTCCAGATACATAGATATCCAGATACAAGATGGTCATCGAACACCAGGAAGATTCATAGTAAATAGGACATCTCCAAGACACATAATCATCAACCAGACCAAAGTCAAAACGAAGGAGAAAATTCTATAATCTGCAAGATAAAAACAATTAACCTATAAAGGAAAACCCATCAGGCTAAAAACGAACTTCTGAGCTGAGACTTCACAAGCCAGGAGGGATTGGGGCCCTTGGGGTCCCATTGTTAGTCTTCTTAAACAGAATAACTGATAGACAATAATTTTTTATCCTTTAAAACTAAGTTTCCTAAATGATGGAGAAATAAAGACTTTTCCAGACAAGTGAACACTAAGGGAATTTGTTGTTACTAGACCTGCTCTACAGGAAATACTTAAAGGTGCATTATATTTTATGTAGAATAGCACACTAGATACCCACCACTGTAAAAACACCCCAAAGTTAAAGCTCACTGCTCTTGTAAAACAATAGCACAAGAGGGAAACAAAACAATAAGATATCATCCAACATGATGAACAGAAGGGCATCCCACATATCAATACTGACACTCAATGTGAATGGTCAGACTGTCCCACTTAAAAGACAGACTGGCTGAATGGATGCAAAAGCACAACCCAAGTATCTGCACACTCAAACATGTTTAACTCAGTGAACCACTTAAAAACTCATATACAGGGTTAGGGGGAAATAACTAGAGATCTAGTGAAGGAGCTAGGACCCAACAGCAGAGAAAACTGACCTAGCAACCTTGGAACTGAAGGAGAGAGAGGAAGGGAGCAGTGTTCCTGGAGCTCAGTAGGAGTTAGAGATATTGAAGAGGAGCTGTGCAACAGGAGCTATAGCTCAAGTGGAACACAATCCCTGCCAGTGCATATAGTAAGTTGTGGCAGAAGAAGAAGAGGTGAATACCACAATCTCCCCTTTCACCTTCTTGCCTTCCATTGTATCAAGTCTTCTAGCAACCAAAGGCCAAGGGGAACTTGGGTGATGCAAAGTCTAGAGGTTATCTTCTTTGAACAAAGCAAGAAGTAGAAAAGTAAAATGAATCTGAAAAAGAGAATAACTATAATAATGCTTAACTTGCATTAGAATAAGTATATTTAAAACTAAACACAAAGATACCAAATTCATCAGCTACTTTATCCTCACATATTAACCCCAATCTATTTAAACCCCAACGTGGAACCTATATGTAATGTTACAAACAACTAGCACTCTTCATATACAATTCCAGGGAAACCGATGGGGGAACTAAACAACTATCATAATATGTAGATGTTAAAGATGATGGCTTCATAGCCGGCCAGAAAGTCTGGGATTGTTAACAGAGCTTTCTTCCAATATGTATTTCGTGTTCCCTTTACTTTTGAGAGTGTTTAAAATAATTTAGATTGCATTAGTTATTGGCCTTTAACATTTTATAGACACATTTACCCTGAGGCACATTGAAATCAGAAGTCTATAAGAATGAATTTTATTTATTTATTTATTCTTTTTTTGAGACAGAATCTCACTCTGTTGCCCCGGCTAGAGTGCCATGGTGTCAATCTAGTTCACAACAATCTCAAACTTCTGGGCTCAAGCAATCCTTCTGCCTCAGCCTGCGCAGTAACTGGGACTACAGGCATGCACCACCACAGCCAGCTAATTTTTTCTATTTTTACGGGGTCTCGCTCTTGCTCAGGCTGGTCTCGAACTCCTGACCTCAAGCAATCCTCCTGCCTTGGCCTCCCAGAGTGCCAGGATTATAGGCGTGAACCACTGCACACACCTGAGAATGAGCTTTCATTTATCAAACACAAAAATCTGACATTTCCTTTTTATGGGAAACAACAAAGATGAGACATCTATCTAAATGGAAGCAAAAACTGAAAGTTGCTGGTTTAAACCTCTTAGACAATGAACATCATCCCAGCATTGTGATGTATATAAATCCTTCACTATATTGGTTCAGTCTCTCCCTTGAGAACTGACCTGATAAGATTTCGTGAGAATTGGCTGCAGTATCATTCCTTGTTTTTGTTGTTTTCCTGCCCAATTTGTCATCATATTAAGCTAAAAATTTAACATTTAAAGAACTGAAGCAAAAATCCCACATCATTACCTATACTTGAAGAAATTTTTCAAGTGCAATACACATTTCTTAGAGCTAATAAAGGATTTCATTTAAAAATATTATTTACTTATTTTTTTGTTTTTAGACAGATATTTCATTCAAGAAATATTTACTGACTTCCATATCTATGAAAGAAACTACTATTTGTTAGGAATGGACAAAATAAAATACCTATTCTCAGTTTCAAGTAGCTTAGAGACTACTAGATAAATAGATACATCAATAATTACAATATAATAAGAAAATCATTTTAGTTAGATTTATATACATTTCAGAGGGTACACTGGAAGAAGTTCTAAGTTGATCTGCAGTCACCAGGAACAGTGTCGTCACAGAACACATAGGTTGAGAGTTCAGACTTCAAAAATGGATTCATGCATTTATTAAATATGCAATGGTTGAGTACCTAGATACTATGGATGGAGAGGTGAGGAAGATCCATGCAGCCTCTTATTGTTATGGAGCTTACATGGGACAGGGGGAGGTGAGGCTGCAGATACTACATAAAGCTCATTAGGCCATTAGTTACTTATAATTGGGATAAAAGGAGAGCAAGTGAATTGAGTCTGTAAGGTAAGAAAAGTCTTTATTGCAGTTCTGATATTTGAAGAACTCTAAAGCTTGTAGTAAGAAGTAGTGAAGAGGAACGGATAGAGCCTTTCTAGTCAGAAAGAACAACCCGTGAAATGGCCCTGAGGCATCACAGAGGAACTGGAGGCAGGTGCAGCTTGATTGCATAAGGCGCAGTGGAGTTGTACAATATAATACCCTACACTAATCCCTGGGTCCTGGGAGATTTCTTGAGCTCTGCCTAAAAATATGAAATCTGAACCTCTAGCAATCTTTTATATTTGATTGTGGTTTCATCTTATAAGCCTGGACTCAGGGACTGATCAATATGAATGGAGGTATGCATGAAGTGTTTTGTCAGGTGTTTTGCCTTTTATAGGTAGGATATAGAAATGCCTGGTTGGGGGTTCTCGGGGGTGGATCCAGAATGGCTACATGGCAGGTGGACAGGGAGTGTATGGGGACATTCAGCATGCAACCTGTGTGGTTCAATATTTTAATGACTGGTACAGTCACATCAATGTCTACCAGCTAAATAGAGCCCTGTTTTTCCTCTCTCGACTAGTGGTTCTCAAAGTATGGGCCCTGGACCAACAGCATCAGCCCATCCACTAGGAACTTGTCAGAATTGCAACTTCTGTGGAAAAGAATTTGGAGATACCGCAAACAGCTAAAAATAGAAATACCATTGGATCCAGCAATAGCACTATTAGGCATCTACCCAAGGGAACAGAAGACATTCTATAATAAAGACATCTGCACTCAAATGTTTATGGCAGCACAATTCACTATAGCAAGGATGTGGAACAACCCAAGTGCCCGTCAATCCATGAGTAGATTAATAAAGTATGGTATATGTATACAATGGAATACTACTCAATTACAAAAAACGATGGTGATCTAGCACCTCTTATATTTTCCGGATAGAGCTTAAGCCCATCCTCCAAAGTGAGGTTTCACAAGAATGGAAGAAAAGGCACCACATGTACTCACCATCAAACTGGCACTGAGTGATCAACACTAAGGTGCTCACACAGTAGTAATATTCTTTGAGGGTTGGGGGGTTGGGGGTGAGTAAACTTACAACTAATGGACGCAGTGAGTGTTGTAGCGGGGAAAAGGCATGCCTCAAATCATGGTTTGGGTGTGGCAAAGTTATAACATGTAACCAAAATGTTTGTACTCCCATAATATCCTGAAATCAAAAAAAAAAAAAAAAAAGAAATGCAAATTTGCTGATCCAGATCCAGACTTACTAAGTCAGAAACTCTGGGGTTGTGGTATAGGAATCTGTGTTTTAAGAAGACTTCCAGGTGAATCTGATGGACATTCATGTTTGATAATCACTGCTCTAGATAACTTTAATCTATATTCAAGACTCATCCAAACTGTGCAGAGACCAAGATATTATTCATACTAACATTAATAGAAGGGCAACTGCAAATGCCCAATTAGTTATTAGGAGTTATTCTGACATGAGACTATTACATTCTCATCCTCATTTTACCACCACTTACAGAGAGAAGTGTGACCATCAACTGCCTAAGAATGGGTTCTGACCGAAGGCTCTAAAAGGGAGGGATTTCATGAGTCTGAAGCCTGAAATTAACCTCAGAATAAATTTTAAAATAGAAGGATACAAGGGTGGTGGTGGGCAATGACACTAATAAGCATGAAAATATAAAGCATTCATTCCACTGTGAAAAGGGTTCTGAGAATATGTTTTAACTGAGTAAATATTTCTTTTCTTTACTATAGGCCTCGCCTAGATATTAGCAAGTAGTAGTCCATATGCCCGATTTGGTTTCATATTAATTGAAAATACATTGAAATAGTTGTCAATAGTTAAACATCATGAGATATTACCTACAAACATCAGACCTGGCTGCTCTTGATAATATCTAATAGGATTTGGCAACCCTAAACCTACTTTCCCACATGGCAACAATCTGTAAAATTGAATATCAATTATCCTTCATATACAAAGCATAAGCTCTCTAGTTTACCATGGTTCCCACCACTCCCTATCCTCTTTTATACCCAACTCATCTCACTTCCTTAATGTTACCTTTCTGACTCCTTGTAAGGGAAAATGCATTTGTATAGGCAATAGGTTTCTTAAGCCAAACTAAGATGACTGCGCAGTGTTTTTTCCGGCCCAGCCCCCACCCCCGCCCGCGTTAGCCGGCCTTCCGGGGAGACATGAGTCAGCATACTCAGGTAACCAAGGCATTATCCCCTGAGTGAACCCATGCAATCACGCTTTCCCATGGCTTGTTGCCACTATTGTTTGGAGCCATATATAAGCGCTATGTTCTCAGCCATACTTTTTGCCACTGCTGTATCCCCCGACAATAAAGAGCATGTCTCACCTACCTGCTGCCACTCCCCTTTTCTTCCAATTTCTGAAGCCTGCACCAGAACATGCACTAGCCACAGGAACACACACTAGCCACAAAGCATCCTGCTCACACTCCTATCCCGGGCATTTGGATTTGGTGCCCCATGATCTTGGTAATGGCTTCTCATTGAAATATGCAATGCAGACGACCTGGGGTTTCTAATTTAAATTCAGAGGGTCGGGTCTGAGAATTTTCATGTCTAGCAGGCTTCCAGGTGAAGCCAATGTTGTTTGGTCATGGATTACACTTGAAATAACAAGAATCCAGGTAAGAATACTGTATATTTGAAAATCACTGCTAGTCTTTTTAAGGTGTGCGTTTGATCTATTAGTTGCCCACTGCTCAAACTCAGAAGCTTAAGAAGAGAGAGATTAATGTGAGGCTGGCAGGAAAACCTCCAAGGACATCAGACTCAGGATACCCAATCACTCCCCTTTCATTTTCTTCTAGACTTGGAGAGATGATAGGACTACGGAAGCTGGTCTCCTTCACTGATCCCATGATATTTCACAGTGAATATTACGTAATTAGGAAATTTGCTTCTGGTTGTGTCTACTGCACAACTTATTTAAAGTGAGAGGAATTCCTAAACAGCACATAGGATTTTCCTAAATATGAAGCTTCTGAGAGAAAAATGGACTTGGGGATATGACAATTCTAGGAAAAAAAGATGATATTCACATGGGGGAACTCTCATGAAGAGCTTAACTTTGTATGCTTTTTCTATGAACTTTAGGAACCATTGTCTTTAACATAGTGTTCAAAATGTTTTTGCTTTTCCAATGATTTCCACTAAAATCATATAATTTAGGATAAGGCTAAGTAAAAAATTAGTCATTTTAAGGAAAAGTGTTAATAAATAATGATAAAAAATAGTGCAGACATAGGAAAACTTGTGAAGGTAAAGCATGATTAACATATGTTTGAAAAACACTGAATAATCATGTTTGGTTTATCACCAACTGAGGTAAATAATATTATGTTATTTTATTTCTTAGGACACTGGAACTCTGAAAGGCAGTTTAAGGAACTTGCCCAAGGTGAGAGAGTGGCATATGAGGCCAGTATATGAATCACAAACTATCTGTGAACCAAGTCTGTGCTCTTAACCTTGCACTATTTTATTTTTTTCATGGATAAAGCATGTATTAGGTTAAGCCATATGAAATTGCTGATATTTGAGTTTTTTGCTAGATGAAAATGATGATTTCCTATTTAATTCAAACATGATTAAAATGAGAAAGTTTCATATTTTCAGCTAATATGCTAAAAATGCAAATAGATTTGGAAAAAATGTCAAATTCACAAAATAAAAATCCACCATCCGCAGACAAGAGTTTACATTTTTTCTTGTTTCATTTTATTTTCTTCAAGTAGTCATTTAGAAAGGGAAGTAAAAGCGAAAGACGAATGTAAATGTAGTATAAATATATGACTTGCAATAGAGTGATGAGGTAGTGGAATAAAATAGTGCAGGGCAGGAGGAGATGGTCCTCACAATATGCAGAGGCAAAAATGTGTCAGGACAAGATACTAGGAACTGCTACAGTTAACTTTCAGTCATTAAGATCATCTGAGGACAGAGAGAGGCCAGCAAAACAGATAAATTTTCAGAACTACAACTTTGGCTACATGGAGTTCCAGACTTAATGGTCTCTGGAGTCACCTCACCTGTGGATTTATTGTTTTATAAGATAATAGACACCCTTATGGTTTTACGCAGTGCTTCTCAAATCTTAATGTGCATACAAATCGCCTGGGGAGTGTGTCAAACTACGGATTCTAAGACAGTAGGTCTTGAGTGAGGCCTGAGATTCTGCATTTCTAACAAGTGCCAAAGGGATGCCAGTACTTCTGGTCCATGGATCACACTTTAAGGAGCAATGGTATAAGCCACTTTGAGTTGGGTTATTTGTTAATTGCAGTAAAAGGCATTCTAACGAATACTATTTTTCAAATAATTTTACTAGAGATTTCACCCCACATACCACTATGAAAATATATCTGTATGTACATGAAAGAAATCAACAGGAATGTTGGGTTTGCTTTACAGAAATTCTGTTAGAAGGTGAGAAGGCAATTATTCTCTAACAAGTGCTGTCCAACAGAACTTACTTCAATGATATAAATATTCTGTGTCTACAATATCCAATATGATAGCCACTAGATATGTGGGGCTATTGAGCCCTTGAAATATGGCTAGTGTGGCTGAGAAGCTGAATTTTTAACTATATTTAATTATAATAATTTTAATTTGGCTACATTTAGCTAGTGGCTGCAATATTGGACAGAACAGATCTAAACCGACAGATTGGTAACAGCCATGAATCCATATTTGAAAGTCCTTATCCATAACAATTCATTATGTTCTGCAATGTCTGTAAAGAAGGATGTCCTGAGTTCAAGAATCTAGCAATAAACATGAATAGTATTTTTTGAAATTTCAATTTTCTAGACACAAATTTATAAATGCATAATGGTACATGTTTTCATTAATTTCAGCATATATTTGATAGTCTTAATAGCATTTTGGGGGCTTTATGGAGATACATTATAAAATGTATTAAAATATAATCAGATGCTAGGCACTACACTAATAAATGTATAGCATTTATAAAACCTAGAGGATTACAATGAAAACTTAAAAATTACTAGGAGGTGTCAGCTCTTTAGAAAGATAGGCTCTCAAGCCCAATTTCCTAGAATTAACAATTATTTGCTTATATGCAATTCTCTATCAAAAAAAATACAACTAACAAAAGGGGGTAAAATATTATTATGAATGTCTAGATTAGAAAATAACCACCAGTGATGTTCAATTGACATGTGTTACATGCAAAATGCAATAATATGATTTAAGTTGGCAATAAAACCTACATAATTTAAGGGAGGGCAACTGGTATGAATCAGAGAAATTGAATTTTTAATGTAATTTTGATTTTAAAATACATGCTATTTAGTAACTAAAATCACAGTTATTAAAATTAGAATTTATTTATTCAAAATGATGACTTGAAAATTTTAGCAAAATGGTTGTAATAGGTTATATATTCAGAATTTTCACTCAGCAATTGTTTATATGCAATTAGATGCTTCCAGAGTGCTGACATATGCTTAAATATGTAGTTTTTAAACCCATTTGTGGGTTTTTATTTCCTTCTCTATTAAGAAAGTTATTAATTGAGGTGATGCATAAGTCTGGTTTTTATTCGAACTATGACAGAAAGGCGAACTAGTGGAATTTACGTCAACAATGCCTTAATATAAAAAGTGCTGATTAGAATCACTGAGGGAACTTTTCTAACTGAAGTCCCAGCTCCATACCTGAACAACTCAATTATCATTTTCTGGGGCTGGTGTCCAGACATTGGTACTTTTTAAAACTCTGCAACCAGGTGATTCTAATGAACATCAGAGTTGAGAATGATTGTGCTGGTTTTTCAGGACTCAGCCACGACTTTTACTCCAGCCCTTGGGTGCTCACAAGTAGCAAATGTTTGGAAAGGTGGGTCCAGGCATCATGGCGTATCAGGGTTAACATGAATCAGATGCACAGAGATAATATGGAGGTGAAAGTTCATGATGCATGAAAATGTCTTTGCTTATTTATTTATAAACTAATTATACTGTATAATTCATAAATGATCTCAAGAGAAATTTTGACCTTTTACAATTTGGGACTTTTAGATATGATTTTACTTTTGAATAACATATTTATCATGTGTCAGACAATAGGGGTATTACTATAATTAATCCTATTGATGTAAGAACTAATATTAGCCCCAATTGACAAATGGAGAAACAAAGCTTTACCCGGGTCAAAACGCAAGCAAAGGAAGGTGGAAAAGGGGGAACTAAGGTGGTTTGGGCCTGGGGTCTGCTTCGCCATCATGTTATACGGCCCATACCAAGATTTATTTTTTAGAGATGAATTTTGTGTCTGTTACTCATTTTATTTGTGGCACTGATTATAAGTATGGGAAAATAGAGAAAAGAAGAAGGTCATTTGGTGGGATATTATAAAGAGATTTTCATTAATACATAATTTTACTTTTTCTTCTCACTGAAATGAAAATTACAGATGTTACTTTTGAGACAACTATTCTTAGCATGAGGTTTACTTTAAGGATAGAATTCACAATACCTTTGAGACTCATTTCCCTCAAACATATGGAAACAATGTAAAATGAATGACTAAATATTTTAAAAATATATGGTATGTCATTAAATGAAGGAATCAGAAAACAAAAAAGACAGACATGCTTTAAAATAGAAAAGCAATATTGATTTTTTAAAAGAAAAGCTTCAATAGTACATATACAAACATATGTACAAGTATTTTTGTTGCATGGAACTAATGAATAGGCCTAAGGAAACACATTAGTATTTTTCAAACCCCAGTGTTTATAACATGTATCAAAGCTCAACGAATGCCCTGTGAAATACAAGTTTTTAAAATAGAATCCCAATAGAAACAATGCCCCCCAAATGTGTAAGACTTTACGATCGCTGTTTTCTCTGTCTCATCATCTTTACCACCACTATGTCCACTAGTATTATCCTTCAGTTCCCATAGTAAATTTCTGAATGTGTACCTCAGCATCCATGAAGGTGGTTAATCCCTACCGCACTCCTGCACCTCACTGCCTCAATAAGTGGATCCTCTTTCCTCCAAGTCCTGATCATCCCTTACTGGACTCAGCTGCAAAGCCTGACACTAGATAGTGGTCTTGTGTCTGTAAATCTTAGGCACTAATATGGTAGTTTCCATTGGAGAATGATGTGAGGCAAGAGTATAATAGAATCATATAAAGAATTTATTTTTTTCCCCTAAAACTAATGTGTCCATCCTCCTCTCTACAGCCATCTCTCCCAACAATGGGTATGCTGACATCTTGGGTCAAGTGAAAAGCCAAGGGGAACAGGCCATGCATATCTTAAAAAAAATCCCTACTAATTGTGATAGTTACTATTATCTCTGCGACCTGGTCTTAGACGCCAAAGTTTTTAAACTACAACTTCACAACAAATATCCTGGAAAGAACCTACCTACAAAATTTCCCTTTCAACAACTAGAAATAAAAGGAAATTTTCAGCTCTCCCACAAAATTAAACATATATTAACATTTATTTTCCCACTCAGTGGAATGTGAGAAACAGTATTGTTTTTATAAATAATTCTGTGAGAGAAACAAAAATGTGCCATTGTTTTAAAAGTCTTGATATATTTTATTCTCCCATTCGTATAGCTCACCAACAGTTTAATTATTAGTAGTCTTCAACTATCAAGAGCAAGATTAAAGTTCAAAATGCAGAAAAAAATTCATTTGCACTTTGGCAACAAAATTCAAAATCGTAACAGTAACATAATAAACATAATAAAGAAGTTGCACTGCTGGATAAAAAAGATTCTTGTGACAAATACATTGTGGCAACCCTCCAATCAATCTTCCTGATTAAATGCTTCCAAAGTGGATGAAGAAACTCACAGATGTCATCACAAACCAAGGGCAACTATTAAGATACAATGATTGGAAGACTGTTTAAATTATCTAAGTAAGAATGGGTAATGTTGACACTCCGAGATAGTATTCATTTATATGGCAATAGAAGCTCTCTCTTAACTTCAATAATTTTGCCACTACATGGTGTCTGGCACAGTGCCTGGCACATACTAGACACCCAATAAATATTTCTTGAATGTGTAAGTTATATAACTTAATTATCAATCAAGCATAAGAAGATGATACAAAAATGCAAACACTTTCTCAATCGGCAATATCAGAATTAAGATTATAAAAATGTCATCTTCTATTAAATCTGCTCTTGTTGAGACAGTCTATTAATTTAATTTGAATCATTTTTCCTTAGTCATAAATCAGAATGTAATCATTTTACATTTTTTCGGCTTGGGCACACTTTTTCTCTAGCATGCCTGGCTCACTCCTGCCTCAGGACTTTTCCACTTGCTTATTCCCTTTGCCTCAGCTATCTCCATGGTTTATTCCCGCTGTCATTTAGGGCTCTTCTTAAGTATCACCTCATGAGAAGGGCCTTCCCTGACATACTATAACACACACGTTTCACTCTCTAAATCTACCCCATGCTTTCTTTTCTCTTTATCATTTCACACCATGCGACATGACATACATATTTTTAAATTGCCTGTTTCCTCCCACTAGGAACGTAAGCTCAGTAAGAGAGAGAGTTAGTTCACCGACATATCCTCAGTATCTAAAAACAGTGCTGGGAACATAGTAGACAATAGTTGTTAGTTGGATGGATGAATGAAGGAATAAACTTAATTTTTCTAATTATCATCATTTGTCATTGTGAGAAAGCATTGTTCCAAAAATGCTACTCTCGCATTTCTATGAATTCCAGAGATTTGGCTTTCCCGTTTGTAATTTAAACTATAAGAATCACATACTTTATATTATTAGAATAAGGGATGCTCACATTTAGCTGCAGTAGTCCACAGTACTTTTATTATTTGCAGAAAAAATATCATGGCCATACCCACTTGCAACCTGACCAAAAGTAAGGTTATCATATGTTATTAATTACTGCTTCTTATTAGGCCCAATACTCATGTATTATCTCTATTATATATTCTTGCACCAGAATCTTGTTATTTTATTCATCACACTTGGGGTGGTGCCAATATTTGTGGACTGAATGAAACATCACCAGCACCATTTTTGGAACTTCTAAGAAAGCAATTAAAATGTTTGGCCCATTTTAAATGATAGAAAAATAGGAACAGAGGATTACTCATGGGAGGTTTGCAAAGGAGTATAGATCTATACTATTTTATAATTATTACGGTTAGATGAATGCTTCTGAAACTTAAATGTGTTTAGGAATCAAGTGGGATAGTGTAAAATTGCAAATTCTGATTCTGTGGATAAGAGTGAGGACTGAGATTCAGCATATTTAACAAGATCTCAGATGATGCTGATGCTGCTGGTGCTTCGACCACCTTGATCTGCAAGGAATTATTACTTTAAAATTATTGAAAGAAGTAAAAAAAAAAAAAATCAACAGATTTACCAAACTGAGATAAAATCAGAAGTAGGAGTTTGAGATTATACATCTTCAAAATGTTCGCTGCAACAAGTTCAATTCAAAGATTAGAACTACCTGAAGAGTTTAATTCAGTTGTTCATCCATTCATTCATATATTCACATATGTGATATGTTAGTCACTTCACTTGGTAGAAAACAACACACCCATTTGTTCAGCAGCTCCTTTGCTCTATCCACTCTCACCTATGCTATCTCATTTCAAGATTGGAACAGACATTTGGAAAAAAAAAATAAGAGGAGCCAGATTGTTAGACATATTTTTCTCTCCAGTCAAAGTGTTGATAGTGATTCACAATTATTTCTCCATGTTATGGCTTGTGTTTCTACCCAGATACTATTCATATCTCTTTTCCTGCTGATATAAACCAGAAAACGACTTCACTTGGCCTTCTTACTGACTTGCTTTCATTTTTCGCCTTTACCATCACAAGGGTTTTAGTTTCTGTCTGCATGTCCTAACCACAATTATCAGAGAAGTTGATGGAACTTGCTGTGCTTATCTTTATGAGTCCTTGTAGAAGTGTCAGTAAATCTCTTTTGCTCTCTGCAGGTTGCATTTTTCAATCAAATTAATTAGTTTATTCATAGAGAAGGAAATGTTCTGTTGTCCCTATGCCAGTTGTCTTCTTGTACTTCCACAGTTGGAAGTTTTGTCTTTTTCTTTTCTCTCCCTCACCTCCTACCACCCCAAGGGTATTCCACAGCATAAAACAAAATAAAACAAAACAAAACAAAACAAAAATCTTTAACTTAATCTTCTTAAGCGTTTCTAACTTAGGAATATCAACAGACATTGTCTTGTTTTAATTATTTTATTTTAATTATGAAACCAGTGGCATTTAGTGCTCTCATTTCAATCTCATAAACATGGTTAAAGATTTGTAATTGACAGATATTGGCTCAGTGGTGCCAAACTAGTTCATGCCTAAAGATGTCCTAACAAACTTCTTTATTATATTAGCTTTCACTTTATAAATTCATGTTCATGAAAGTACCAGAATTAGAAAGGAAAGAAATTAGAAAGGAAATAATTAAATGAGAGTAGAATGAAAAAGGAGTTTGAAAGAAGGGAGAAGAAACTGTATGCTTATCTTTTTTTACTGACATTTCTCTGTAAGCATATTTTTAAATGTTTGAATTGTGAATAAGTAACTTCAGATGTAATTTCAATCACCCTGCTCATGCTCCTTTAGCCCATCAAAAAGACCCACAGACCTATCCTCTGAAAAAAAAATAAGTGAAACGTTAGAAAAAGCTGGAGGAAAAAAAGGTAAAAAAGTTATATGAGGCTAAGTGATATGCTAAGTTTAAAATAATTAACCCAAGGCAAGTCATCTTATTTATAACGATGATTTTCTGTACATTTTGTAATAATTTTGCATTCACAAACTACTTTTTTAATACACTACCTCAGCCAACATCTTTCAGAGGTGTACCAGGCACATGGGATTGTTGCTGTTTTATGAAGCAGTAAAGTGAGGATCATAGTGGGAAAGTATATTACCCCAGCTCACATAAATAAGTGTTTGAGACAGTGAGACCTTATCCCTTAGGCAAATTAGAGTAGAGTTTGTAAGGTGGAAATGAGGGCATGTTGTTATCTCTATATTTTTTTAAATTCTTGTTTTGTTTAATAGTTGTTAATGGGATAAATAGTATTTCCTAGATGCAACTTGTATAAAGGTAGTATCTGTATGCACAAGGCAAGGATGTTTATTTCCAAAGTAAAAAGTATTTTGACTATTAAAAAGGCAAAAAAGGAGCTAAAATATAATAAAGAAGAATTGGTTTTAAAATTAACTACTTGGCTAAGGTACTGGAGAACACTCTGATCACAACCACCAGCTGGTCTGAGACACTAGCTTCTGTTTCCTGGACAATTGTGCTGGCCAAATAGTTATATAGTCCTCTTTTCTTCCAGTGGCCTTATTGAAAGATTCTCTTGCCTTATCTATCCCCTACTCAAAACCTTCTGATGGTTTTTTCTTGCACATGGTCTAAAACTAAAAGCCTTTATTTTTATCTTGACTGACACTGCCATATGTGATCAGACCCCTGCCTATATTTCAACCCCATTTCTTACTTCAGCCATCTAACCTTCCAATCTGCAACTCTCCAGTCCCGCTGGCCATTTAGTTCCTCTAAGCCAAACTGTCCTCATTTTAGGGCCTTTGTATTAGCTGTTCCCACTGCCTGAATACCCTTCCTCCTGATCTGCAAATGGTGGTTCCTTCTTGTCATTCAAATCTCAAACTGAATGGGACCATCCTTGAACGTCCTTCCCGGATCACAAAGTCTAAAGTGTCCCTCAAAAATTCTCTATCACATTACCTTTTAATCTGTTCAGAAAATATATTCCTATCTAATCTGATATTTTTCTTGTGTTCTTTTTTTACTGGCTGTCAGCATCTGTAGAATATAAACTTTATGAGATCTGAGACCATACTTCTTATGATCATTACTGTGTTCCCGGTGCTTTGAACTATATCTGATAACTTGAGACACTCCATTAATATTTGTTCATATTTGTAAATAAAGATATATACAATCTCAGTCACAATGAATATATATCAAATATAGTTTGATGGTTTCTAGTAAATATAATGGTAGATGATACTTACAATTGCTAAGTGTAAGTGTTCATAGATTTTAGTATAAGCTTATCTGTATGTACAAGAAATTTTTCACTTTTGTTATAAGATATCGACCTAAGAATTCTATCATGGCTTGGGGTATACATAATATGCCTACACAACTGTTAGTTATCATTTCTCATCACAAAACCTAGGCTTAGACAGAGATGATGGCTTCTGACTGGATGTATCCAAATCCTGTCTTTGGGAGGAAGATAAAAAGCATCAACTAATCCATTTTTGTTCACTAGCAATTTACTGCTCCAAAGTTATCATATGTTTGACAAAAATAAGAAATGCTCCAAATTGAAGCCAATCATCGATATAATCATGAAAATGGAAACTGAACAGGTTGCAATTTATTTAAGGCATTAAATAAAACCTAGAATTATTATTTTTTAGGTACTGACAACACCCTTTTGTCATAATCAGCTTTTGGTTTCCTCCCATAAAATCTGTCAAATATCAGGTCCAGCAAAGTTTGCATAACAGCTTATCTCATTTAGAATTTAACAGGTTTTATGCACGAACACACACAAAGTTAGTGAAAGTGGTGTGGAAGAATCACTGTTATTTATAAACTCTCACAATATTTTTGTATTTACTTTGCTTAAATAATACTTTGTGTATTTGTTTTTCAAGAAATTATCCAGAAAAGACTATTGCCATAAGTGGTTCCATATAATGTTTCATTTTAAAAACTCCTTAAGATGTTTTAGCAAAAAGCTATGGCAGCTAAAATGTTGTCCTTTCCTTCTTGATAATAATTCTAAAAGCTTTAACACAAACCAAAGTCCCCAAATCTTCTGTAAGGACAAACTAATTTTTATGTCAATTTTAGCTAAGTAGTAATGTTGTCATTTTAGCATCCCCATCCTTCAGTGGGATGAGGGTAAGGAAATCAAGCTTATACACACTTAAGTATGTGTGTGTGTGTGTGTATACATTGTTTGCCATCTGTCATTTAATGGTAGATATCCCTTTAATAAGAGGATTTTTTGAATGAACATTGAAATATTGTAATAACAGATAAAAGACTTGAACTTTTTTATGGTGCTTCAAGTGAGGCATGAAAGACTTGAATTTTAATTCCAGATTGAATTCATACTTTCTTGCAACTCAATATCAAACTGCAATTAAGTAATTGATTAGTATGAATAGTTAATGCCATATTGTTAGTCCTATTGAAATAAGGAAATGCAGAAACAATAGGGGCATTTAGCCTCCAGAAGGGAATGGAAAATAGAGTGCACGAAGGAGAAGACAGTGGTGCTATTATAGAGAGGTCAGTAAAAGAGGAGGCTGGATTTTCAAAACTTTCTAATTTTTGTTTGAGGTTGCTTTAGTTAAGTTTCATAGGTCACTGCAAATAGAAGTTGTAATCTGAAGAATATTGGCATATCGCCACAAGTAGGCAGCTTATATCTTTTGATTTATGATGATAAATGGGTAGAGTAAATTAGTTGACCTGTGAGCATTGGTGGGGGCCAGACTCAATAGTTATAATTATTATAACTCTCTCCTCTAGGGTTACTTACAATCATCTCAATGATCACAGAAGGGTAAAAATGTCAATATGTACAGACTGGTATCTGCTGGCTTGGAATACACATATATCTTATATGTGCCTTATTTATTCTTTCAAAAGACATGAACTTAAAAATGTGTTTTTCCCCTCCCTATTGTCAAACTATAATTTAATACTGGAATAGCAATCCTCCTAGCATATCTAATGAGTTTTTTTTGGTACAATTTTAAAGCTTTTAATCTTCATAAATAATAACTAACTAAACTTAAGGCACTTGGACAATTTCTTTAGCTTAATGTATTCAAATGCATAGTTGGCACTTCATTTCTTTTCATTTAAAAATAAATCTATCTTGTCTTGATAGTCTCTACATGAATACACACACCTAACAATATAAATCAAAGCAACATATCCAGAATGTGAGATCTGCTTGTTACCTTTATAAAAAATACACCATTTTCAGAAAGGCCTCAAAAACTCTTTTTTGATTGTCAATATATATATATATTCCTAAAATAATTCACAGCCATACTATATTTAAATAAGAATTTCCAAAAACTGTTGGGTAACTTTTTTTTTTCCAAGAGGATTTCCATAAACAGATGAGTAACTCTTTAATATTTTTGAGGGCTTTTTGTTTAGAAGAGAAGTTTCCTGTCTACTGTAGCTAATAGGTGATTTTATGTACACGGTTTCCTGTGCATGCTTCCATGCCTTCTATACTCACATTGTAAATTTTGAAGAAAAACTGGAAAACATTAACTATGAAAAAATTTTGGCAATTCTGTATCTGTAGATAACAGTCTACCTATACAGCATCTCTACTTCAGTTACAAAAGTGAAAACTAAAATGTTAGTGACATGAAAATCCAACCATAGTGTCCCCTGAAGAAAAAGCTACATGCCTTAGGAACAAACTGAGAATCCTGCCTTAACAATTAATCTGCACCAAAATAATACTACAATTCTAAAACTGGCCATTTTTCTTAATTACAAATAAATAGACTTACTTGCTTTGTTTTTCCATGCTAGCTACCCTGAGGCATTCCCATCTTGAATTCAGGAGATTCATTTGTTCTTGTACTTCAGCTTCTTCATCTTCTGATAATTTCCCTGTTCCAATCAGTTGACTTCCCAATTGTAGAACATGGCCAACCCGTCCCTGGTGGGCTGTCAAATCCATCATGTATCCCTGACAATGAAAAATTAACAACTGTAATTAGAACTTTAGATAAATCATTTTGGTTTTGGATTTTATTTATTTATTTATTTATTTTGTAATTTTAAACTTGTAGCCTATTTAGATTTGTATTCCTAGTAAAAGTATTTTAATTTTTGTTTAAGAAAACTCAATACCATTTTTAATATGAATTTAGTAAAATTATCTTAGGTCACCTTATGCAGAAGCAGACCCTGAGATAAGGATTTCAGTGCAATTAATTTATTAAGGAAGAGCTCCCAGGAGGATCTACAAGAGAGTTAAAATAGCAGGAAAGAGAGAAAGGAGGGAAGCCAAACAAGTGTGTTATCTCAGGAAAAGTCCCTCACTGAGAGTAGTTCAGCCCAATATCATACAGGTACTCAGGAATGTAAGTTATGCCTCAGTATTACCTTGACACAAGAGAAGGAAACTGGACTTTCATATTCGTGTATAGTCATTGGCAAACACCTTCTAGGGCTGTTCACCAAAGGAGAACTCCAAAATCTGGCTTTTGAAATTCCAAGCACATGGACCATTGTTTCCATCTCAAAATAAACAATAAATTTCCAAAATACAAAGATCTAATAGAGATTCGAGAAAACAAATACTTGTCCGTTGTGACAAGTCATGTGCTTAGTTACATAAATCAATGTTTTGGTTTACCTCATGAGTATGGAATTGTTCCTTCACTTCTTCTACATCATTAGAAATCTCTCCTTGTGCTTGCAATGTGTCCTCAGCAGAAAGAAGCCATGAGAGTACTTCTTCTAAAGCTGTTTGGTAACGGTCCAGGTTTACTTCAGTCTCCATCAATGAACTGCCAAATGACTTGTCTTCAGGAGCTTCCAAATGCTGAACAATAAAATAAATTGGGTGTTTTACAATTAGTGTCTTTGCAGACTGTTCCAGTACATTAAATGATAAATCGAATGAAATATTTAAAATGCTAGAAACGTCCACTTGCATTATCAGAGACATGAACAGCAGACACATGCAATAGTGAGGCTGCATTTTAACATCCCCACAAATACACACATAAATTCTCAAATAGCAGTCCAAATCCACACCAAATTAATATTTTATTAAAGCTCTTCTGGAATACTATAAAGAGTGAATTAATACATCATCTTTTCATGTTGCATTTTAAATGCTATGAAATCCATCCATAGGTTAACTTTTTTCAATTCATATTTATAATTCTTTACATATACATTATTGGAAGCATATTTATATACTTTCACAATGGCATTAAAGAAAACATCTCTTCCTGCAAGATCCTAGGTAAGAAAATATTTCTGAAAGTTTATAGACAGACCAGTAAAGGTATCAGTAAGACAATAATGGGAGGGGTGAAAGTAACATTTAAAATTCCTAACAGTACAATGAAATATATGAATTAGTCTTTACTTACAGAAGGCCATGGTTTAAACACCAAGACATTATCTTACCGGAAGTAAATTGTAAAGTATTTTCTACCCAATTTAATTAGCAGGATACTGAGATTCCAAACGGTTGTCTTGGAATTTCTACTATGACCCTAAAGCTAAGTGCCCATAACTGTAAAGAGAAGATCCCAGCCACCTATGAAGGAATTGCTAAAAGGTGATCACAAAATTGGTCTCACCACTCTTAAATTATTATCTAGCTCAAAGGCATATAAGAGGTAACAAAGAGATTGACTGGAAAAATCTGATGAGAAAGAATTTCTCTGGAGTGGCTAGAGTGCTGTACATGGCCGTAACTTTTCCTCACCTGAAGTCAAATAAAAGAGACAGGGTAATTTACATGATGCAATATTGACCTCTGAACCAGGCTGTATGTTTGCAGAGATTCAGACACTATGGGATCCATACTACCAAGTGACAGCAGATACCTCTTGGAATAACCTATGTGTCTGCTGGTTTAACCTTAGAGCAATCATCAAGGGCAAAAAAATGAGTAAAGAAGAAAGTCTGCGTAAGTTTTTCTTTAGGTCAAGTGCACTCATAGTAGGTTGCTGGGCTTCAAAAATCCTGAGGACTGCACTCAAGCGGGTTTGCACTGAGGTAAGGGACACAGGCTGTTTATAGACTTGAACAGAGCCCAAAATTATTGGAGAAATATTTGGAGAAGAATCTGCTGTGCATCCCAAATATTTCAAGCAAGCACCAGGCCATAACAAACAGGGTTTTGAAAATGAAACAAAAAGCAGTGCAGAATAACCAGAAGCTACTTTGAGGGATTTCACAATCTTGCCTAGAGAAAGCCCAACCTTTGATGGTGCTCCCTTGATATGTCTGCCTTGCATTCCCAGTCCTCCTCAATTCTGGGCTTTAACCCACTGACCTGCAAGGACCAACTTATTGGTGCTCTTCTGATAAATACTCCAATTTTGAAACATTAATATTGTAAATTTCCCCAACTGTTAAATCCTTTAAGATGACACAGCATAACAGTAGTTGTTGGTGTGATCTTTTCACCAAATGGTGCACTCTTTTCCAGTTTATAGAGAACTGGTAAAAAATGGCCATCCTGGTAAGTCTAAATTTCCCAACTCTAGTATTTCAAACTAAGCATAAATGCTCTGAGAGGGCTATTCACACGGGAGCCCCCCACTCCAGGGCAAGGAAATTTCTGAAGGTCTTAGGCGTTATAACAAGTTCCATGATGCATCCCTTCTATTTCTAAATACTATTAATAATAAATATCAA
>NW_012137414.1:3707804-3709796 GCF_000956105.1 Propithecus coquereli
TTAATAATAAATATCAAAGTCAGAATTAAGGAGAAAAGTTATAAAAAGGTCACCTGAGGAATATGTGTAGATGGAGGGCCGTTAGCTCAGAAGGAATCCCTGCTTCTTTTATTTGCTGCTGCCATCCTGAAATTCTTAATAATTTTATCTTTGAACTTGGGTTTTGTAAGTGAAGTCCAGTGGGACAATGAAGCGTACAAATGAGCAGAGGAGACAGGTGCAGTATATACCTGCCCCTTCTGCATATAGTGTTTTCAATGCACTATGAGCACAGAATTCTAGTGGATTTACAATACTGTAGGACTTTAGCAAGACTCAAAGAGAGTATGAGATAACAGTGGTATGTCTATGATTGAGTAAACAAGGGCATTAACAGCCCCAGTAGGTCAAACTTTCTGTTGAACCAGACCTTGCTTCAAATGTAGAAAGAAGGCAATTCTGAGAAAACACCTATGGCCAACAAACTCTATCATATTCTTTCTTACTCATGTTATATTCCTGTATTAGCAGACCACTTATGCTAAAATTGATGATACCAAAAGAAAGAGAAAGATAGGGCAACGTATAGTTAGTTCCTTTTCATTTCAGTCCTTCTTTACTCATTAGTAAGCTGAAGGTAGAGAGTATTGATCGAATGTGAGCAGAAAAAGAAGTGAAACAAAAACAGCTAAGTTAGTTCAGTGTTTCCACATTCTGGTAAGAATGAAATACATATGCATGTACTACCTCCAAGATATGAAATATGTAATGCTGGTGATTCTGCATGAGTTAAATGCTCTTATATTTACATTTACAACTGGAATTGCACAATATAACAGTAAAATTCATGTTAATACTTTAAAATTTTCATTTTCTTTATTTAGTATGATGTGAAATAGCAAATAAAGACAACGTGGCAAGTCAAGAGAGAGTGTGTGGAATAAACAACTTCATATTTTAGTAATTTTAACAGCATTTTTTTCCTGCTTTTTGAACAGGAGGCTCTAAATTTCCCTTTTCACTGGGCCCTGGACATTATGTAGCCAGCCTTGTGTGTAGGTGGAAAAAAAGTACAATCCAGTCCTGCACATTTTGCCTTTTCCATGTTAGAGGTGAGAGGAGATGAGAGATTTATTGTGTGCAGTAGAATGTCGTTGTTAAATCCAGGGTTGTAGAGACATACAGTTGGTGTTTAAATCTTGACTTTGACCTGAGGTCCTTTGACACTGGGAAGGTTACTTATGCCTACATAAGTCTTAGTTTCCTCATATGTAAAATGGGAACAATAATACTTCCCTAATAAGAGCATGTTAAGAATTAAAAGAGAGTATATAAAGTGCTTGACAGATTGCCTGATCTTTTATAAGTATCCAGTAAAAAATGTTATAGCTGTAACTATTATTAGATTCCTGTATACAAAAGAACCATTTTGAAACATAACTTATCCCAAGGTTACCTTTTTTTTTATTTCAGAATATTATGGGGGTACAATCATTATGGTTACATATAATGCCTTTGCCTCGCCCAAGCCAGGGCTACAAGCTTGCCCTTCCCCCATCCCTGTGGAAAGTAATTTGGAGATATCTCAAATAGCCAAGTTTACCTTCTTAAGTCACTGTCCAAATTTCAGGAGCGAGACAATTATTGTATAATAGAAAAAAGATAATGACCCAAAAAACTTATGCGTAAACATGAATTCTTTAAGTCAACACTTTTTGAAACCTGAACCTCAACCTAGCTCCTATTTAAGTGTTCTTAAAAATTATTAAGAATCTTGGATTGAAATAATCTCCAAATGATAAACTATAAACAACACTGGTACTCAAGTAACACAACAGTATATTTTACCAGCATACAATTTTAATGAAAACATTAAACACTTTATGATTTACTGATATTTACATGGGCTTAAATTTCTGGAGAAAATTTTAAAAGGCATAGCTTTATACTCAAAGACATAATGTCCAGTACTCATAAATTCTGAATCTAAATGTTTCCTCTGAGGATATTCAT
>NW_012137414.1:3712757-3714782 GCF_000956105.1 Propithecus coquereli
TATTAAACAAAATATTTTGGAACCAAAAGTTTTAATCTCGATTCCTGGAAAGAACTGGCCCTTGCAAATAGTGCTAGTCCTTCATTAGCTCTCCTTCTCTGCTTTTTATATAGTAGTAGAAAGTTTAGGGGACAATTTGACTATGCAGAATATTAATTACAGTTCCTACTTTCCCTTGTGTGTGGTATGTGCCCAATTATTGGTCAGTAGGATAGCATATATGCAACTTCATCATGAAGACCTAAAAGGGAATGGGTACACTCTCCCATTTGCCTTTTACTCCTTCCCAGAGGCTGCAATACAGACACTGAGGTAGCGAGCTATCCCTGGTCATGGGGATGAAGGTAGCATCCTAGGAGATGATAGAACAACAAGGCAAAAGGAGGTTGGCTCCCTAGATGAGCAGAGCTTTCTTCACCAGGCCTTGATCATCCCCACCTAGATGGAGTTTAAGAGAAATAACTCTGAAAGAGAAATACACTTGCCTCTTAGTTAACCCATCATTGTTTCTTTGTTACTGCTACAAGACCTACAGCCATCTAATATACTAGCATACTCTAAGTTCCTAGCAGCTGAGATTTTACTATACAAAATATGCATTTGTAAAAGCTAATATGTGATTTTAAAATAAACTTTCTACTATAAAAATCAAATGTCTCTCTGATAATATATGCCCTCTCTCTCTCTTTCTAAAAGACACTCTAATGGAGGTTGCAGTTCATTTTGCTTCATCATGTTTTAATCCATATACCTTTAGATATTACACTAGCCTTTGTGTTGCAGGAAGGCAGAAACTCTGCCTCCATCCCTAATAGAAGACACAGCACAAAGATAATTAATAAATACTTGCTGAATAAAGTTATTTGGGGTAGGTAATTTTAATTTCTTATTAAAAGTCATTAGTGCTTCCAATTTAAGGTTTCATATAAAATATGTTTTAATCAGTGGTCATGTCATAAAAAGGAATATCATGGTATAAAATATTCATGTTTTGTAATATGTACTTCTTCCCAATATTCCCTTTGACAATTGATATATATATATGTGTGTTTGTATATATTTACATACATAGAACAACACATATATATGTGTGTAAGTTTACTTCTCTTTCTCTAATTTTTCTAATTCTACCCTTTATATTATGGGTATACATTTACTTTCTAAATTATTGTATCTTTTATTCCTTTATTTCCTCTTTTCTTGCCCTTCTTCTGAGAATTTTGGTCTTGGCCATTATAATCCATAAAGTAATAGAACCTTTCTCATAAAGTCAATAAGGAAGAAACAGAAGAATTGCTATGACAAGCTCTCCTAAACAAACAGAAATTCGGAGAAAAAATAATAGAAAATTTAGGAAAAAGTACATAGAATAATAACCTAATATAAAAGATTTGTCTTTTAATTTAACATAGTTTATATGAAATTTTTGGTAGACATCAACAAACTCCCATGTAAAGCAACTTTCTCAGAAATTTATTATGTAGCTCATGAAGGATGTCCAGCCTGGTGATTTCTTTACACACATTATTTCATATAATTCTCACAGCTACCCTATAAAAGGGCCCTATTTCCAAGATGAGGAAACTGAAGTTATACCTACGAGGTGTGGGAAGAAAAATGGGATTTCCAGTAAACCTCCATTCCTTCTTGTCATTCTGAAGGGGTGACAGAACATTATGAAATCCATAAATTTTAGAGAAGAAAGATGAACACACTATATTGGTTTGGGTATATTTCAATAATTGTAAAAGTCAATATTTTGTTGGAATTTATAAAAGTTGGTAATTTAAAAAATCAGAGATTTTTTAAAAAGTAACTTTAAGATAAGATAGTTACAAAATGTCTTGGAAGACAAAATAAATTCTCAATATTACTTTCCTCAATCCTAAATTTAACAATTGTATCTACTTTCCAATAGGACTAATGCAAAAATACTAAGTCTTACTAATTTTTTTGTTATTATTTCAACATATTATGGGGGTACAGATGTTTAGGTTACGTATGTTGCCCTTATCCCCTCTCCCC
>NW_012137414.1:3714838-3717332 GCF_000956105.1 Propithecus coquereli
ATATTGCACCTCAGTTTGCAGCTAGTTCATACATGTGGTAGCATCAAAGGAAATTTTCTAGAAAACTTGACCTTTGCTGTTTACAGAAGATCTGTACATAACAAAGATAGACACTGATTATTTCATGAATGGAGATGCCAGTATCATCAACTGAAACTATTTTTTTTCTATACTTCAATCCTATTTTAATTTTTGTCTTTATCACAGTAGTTTATGTTTCTCTGCAGTACATTAGGCAAATAATGATTATGATGACAGGCATAACAGTAAATGGATAAAACAATTCTGGTTATTTTCAAAATTGAGAACACTCAAATTTATCCAACGTTATCCACACACTGCAGAGGCTTAATTACTGCCCTTTAGTGAGGGGGAATATTAGAAATTGTTATGTTCCTTGAAGACATTGCTCATGCATAAAGGTGGAGGACTAGAGAAGGGAAAAGTAAAACAATGAGGGAAAATAAACAACTCTCTCTCTTAGTTCTACAATTTCCAGGAAAACATCTGGAAACTCATTTCTAGTGACAGTTTCTAGTTGCATAAATTTCTAGTCATAGACCCTCTATGACTAGAAATTGTCCTAATAAATTACAGAGCAATAGCCTTGATACTACTCCATGTACAAATACATTTTAAAAATCCAATATACTATCTGTCTGATCTTGGGTAAGGTATTAAACTGCCTGCATCTCAGTTTCCCCATCTATAAAACAATAAAAATATATGTACATAGAATTGCTGGAAAGCTTAGATGAGATAATGTATATAAAATGCTAAGCACATTCTAGATCCCAAGAAATGCTCTGCAATGCTTGTGTTTAGGGGCCAATGTTCATTGAAATGGCAACTGATTTTTATGAGGAAACAGTTGAATGAGCTGTGTGTATTTTTGGAAGCATGATTTTGGCAATTCAAACTGAGATAAGTCATCAAGTGGCTACATATAGGTAGTGAAACCAGTAATCCAGCAAACCACAAAGCTCTTAGAAAAATAGCTGGGACATTTTGAGAGGGCACAGTCTATCACTGAATACATTTATATCACTGATGAAACTGATCTATTTTGGCAATTTCCCCAAATTCAGCCTTAAAATGTGACACAAGTTTTATCCTGGATAAAAATAATTTTATTGTCTTTGAATGTATAAATGCTTCAAGAACATTTGAAAATTTTATCATTCTTAGTTCATTTAAATGTATCATACTTCTTTTTTGTAGAGCCTAAGTCAATACATCCATGGTGAATTTTTTTTGTGTATTATATAGTCTTTATGCCTCAGTAAAATATTATCTCAGAGCTAAAGGATTACAGAGGGATAACCAAGTGGTTCTTTTATTAAATGACAGAAAAGCAGTTCAGAGGAACCAGGATTAGTATCTGGAAATATTCTTGCCACATTTCTACTGTGTTTTCTCAGAGATATAACATGTAAACCAGGATATTATTCAAAGTATGAAAAATGATTACAGAAGTGATTTATGAGAAATTAATCCATCATGCCACACTGTACATGACAGTTAATCTAGTGACACCATTAAATAGATATTTTTTTTTTATTATTGCTAGTACCTAAAATCCAGTTCAAAATAAAGCCCTAATGAGGATTCAGATAAAAATTATGGCTGCTGTTATGGCAACATTAAAATAACAATCACAACAACAAAAACTACATATAAAACAGCAATAACAACAGCTGCCGTTATTTACTGGGCACTTAGTGTCAGTCAATTTGCTAACCACTTAATGCACATTACCTCATTTCTCACCACGACAGGTCAGAATGACAGAGAATAGTAGGATAAGGAAATGAGAACAGAAAAATTTAGTAACTTACCAAAAGTCACAAAGGTAATTGGTGGTTCTGAGATTTAAAACTAGGTGGTTTGGATTCCAGAAGACACATCTTTACCACAATTTGATATTATGGTAAATGAATAAAATGAATTCAGAATCTAAGAAATAGCACCTTCACAAAGTATCCTAATATAGATTCTTAAAACTAAATCAAAATGTATATATTTTTTTCTTTTCTTCATTTCCACAAATTTAGAGTCAATGGTTTTGAAACTACTAAGAAAATACCTGGACTCTGTTATGTCCAAGAGTCTGAAACCAAATGTTAAGTTCAAATGTACGCATGCAAGTCACAGACACTACCACACTAAAGAAAGGGAAACCAGAAAGACAGCTATGGGATATAGCCCGGGTGGTAGTACAAACCCTCTTTTAAAAGTCAAAAGAAGCTAAGGAAAATTTAAAGCTAACCAATACTTTCTAGAGGAAGGAATGGGCCAAGTCCACCATTCATACTCTATACTTTCTAGTAATTCTGTCATTTGCCTTCGATGCTTAATGTCAGCAAATTTGACATTTTTCCCTATTACAAAATCTCTCACAGAAATGCTATATTGTGCTTAGGATGCTCTGTTTAAGGAGACAAAAAAGAATATCATATGTGTGTGTGTGTGTGTGTGTGTGTGTGTGTATGTA
>NW_012137414.1:3719629-3724949 GCF_000956105.1 Propithecus coquereli
TTAAATAATATCCCTGAAAATGACTGTAGTCTATAGAGTTTATTATAATACATATAAACTATTCAATAGTGAGCTATGAAGGAAAACTGACAATTATGTATTTCCACATGGTCATTTTAAAAATTTTGCTTTATTTCATGAATCATCATTTCTAGTATTCTTAGCTATGTATTCACCTATTCTACAAGTCTACATTAGAAGTTATCACAGTAGTCTCCTCAAAATATACAAACATCACCACCTGCACTAATTTTAGCCTTGTCACCTCATATTTCGTTGGAAAATCTTATTATTCCTGTTATATAATCCAAGAGTCCTTAAACCTTAAACTCTTTCTGTAAGGGGCCAGATAATAAATATCTTCAGTTTTGCAGGCCACTATGGGCCAGTTGTACCTATTCAGCTCTGTCACTGTAAATTGTAGCACAAAAGCAGATGTAAACGATACATAAGTCAATAAACATGGATATTTTCCAATAAAACTTTATTGACAAATCTATGTCATAGCGAATCTATGTTAATTCTCTGGCTGCAGTTTTCCATCTCCTGATAATCTAATTGTTTCTCATATTTAGTCTAGTTCCTCTGCACTTACTTAAGAACTTCCAACCACTGATTATCTCTTCTCCCTCTAACCTCTTCCTCTCTAACTGACCCTAATGAGTCACTTTTCCTCTCTGTTGCATGTCCAAGCCAGCCTTCTCTAAAGTCGCACTGTCCTCCCCTGCCCCACTTTCATCCCTGTACATAACAATGTCTCAAAGGCATCCTGGTGCGTGGAACCAGTGCCTGCACTCAGAAAACTTTTAAGTCTCTCTTTCTTTGGAGTAAAATAAACCTAAGGTCAAATTCAGGCTCTAGAATTCAGGCAGTGTGTGATTGGCAAAGTTATTTAATCTCAGATTCTTGGTACATACATAAAAATGGATATGATGATACTAACTTAGAAGGTGCATGTAAGGCTCAGAAATAATATACACAAAATTTTTATTAACATTTGGCATCACCCCTTCACATGCAACCTTTATAAAATATTTTCATTGCCTCTTTGTTCTTACTTAGTGCAACCTAGAATAGAGAAGTAAGAAGTAACAACTAAGGGGAGTTTAGTTCAATTAGATTTTAGTTGCAAAAAAATATTCCACTAATTTAACAAATCTTTGCCAAACAGGTAAATTTTCCCTAAAACACTGGCTATCTCTACCTCTTTAATGTACACCAGCTACTTGGATTATCTCATCACCTTTCACATATATCACTAAATCCTGTGAGTTTTCTCTTTAATTATTTTACATACTTTGACTCCTTTTCTTGTTCCTAGACAATGGTGTAGTATAGTCTTCACAAAAACCATCATGGGAGGATTAAATGGAAGCTCCATGAGAATAGCGAGTTGGTTTATTTTGTTGACTATTTGACAGACAGTAGAACATACTAGATATTTTTGTTGAATAAAATAATGAAAATCCTAGCACATGCCATGTGACAATATTCCAACTTACTTTATATTAATATTAGGACATTTTTTCCTAAGCTAATTAGGCCAGAGTCACAGCATCTTTCTATAGCAGAGCAGAGAGAAGATAGAATCCCCCACCTCTGTTTATTGCACTTGCTGCCTTACTCAGTGCAGTGTGGATCTCCCTATTCTCTTCAAGGAAAGAAATCCTTTGTTTAAGGACTTTAGAGCTTGCCATTTGTAATGAAAGTGCTAATGGTATTAAGCCCTGGGAAGACTCTTCTGGTAGCTTTCATTATCAGCTGCAAATTGTGTCCTCTGCCTCAAGGAAAGTAATAAAAAGTTTTCTGCCCTACTGGTAAAGGCAGACCAGCAGATCCATGCAGAGAGTAGCTGAAGGCAATGGGAAGTACTTCAATTTTATTACTGGATCCAATAATGGACAGACCATGCTTCAGGGTTTATATCTCAGGGTCCCTTGGACAATTAAAGCTTTGGATCTTAAGGTACAGAGAACTGAGAAGAGTGCATTAAAGTCTCTTGCATTTGACAGAAATAAAAGTATGAAACCTTTCAACAAGTTTCCATTTCTTGTTATACTAACTTTTTTTCTCATATTTTCAATTAAAAAGACTTCAAAGTCAGGGTGGGCTAAGTGATAAGAGGAATCACTCTTGATTTGGGGAAGATATTAACATTAAAAGATTAAAGGATATATATGGATATGTGTATATTATAAAATGAGGCAATGGAAACATGAATAGAAAAACAAAAGAGAGCCCTAAGTGAGGTTGACACAGAAAATATATGATTTAAAGTATTGTATATTGACATATATTTATACTATGGGTTCAAAATCCTACTGAAACATTATACTTATATTTAAACAGATTTGAATTTTTTCAAGTTTTTTTCTATAGATATATAATATTTTATAACTGACATACTTATGAAGAGATGCTTTTGGAAATAATTTGAGAAATAATGTAGTACGCATAGCCACTTACCAACCCCAAAATATTCAGCAGTTTTTGCAACCCTTGACTTTTTGGGGAAAAAAAAGTAACTCCATTGTTTCAACTACTTTGCCATGAGATGTATAGAACATTTCCATGCAGTTAAAAAAAAATCCTAGGACACTGTCAATTTATTGGGGAAGATTTTAAGTATTCTACTATTTAAGATAATATAGTCTATAAACCGACTTAATGATTCATATATATATAAAAATGTGTCAAGACCACCAAGGATGCCAGTAAATAAGGAAGAGGCCTGCCATTACCCTATCCTACTGAGGATCTCTGATTTTTTCTTGAGGACATGAAGTCTTATATACTATTTGAGCTGATCTGAAAACCTGTATATTAAAAATTGATAAAATTTATTTCTTAATTCTTAAATGAAATTAGACTATGAAGAGACACATAATATGTTATTCTAGAACCCCATTTCATCACGTGTACCTCCTCAATGGGTGCTCTACAATGTATAAACTATGCTCTTATCTATAATGTTTACTCATGCTATAAACTCCCATAGAATTTCCGATCAGAAGAGAAGTATAACACATTGTTTACTATTTGTACAGTGTGGTGTAAGCACTCCACTAGATCATCTAATTTAACTTCACAACATAAGAGATGATTATTGTCTATATTATACAGTAAAGAGACCTAATTCATAAAGGTTAGAAACTTGCCCAAGGTCACAGAGCTAATAAAAAGCAAAGATGGGAACCAAATTCAGTATCTGTCTCACAAAAGCCTGTAATATTGACTGTGTTGCCAGACATTTTTTAATAACTCAAGTGGAAGAAAGATTTCCCAGAGATAGCTACACTTATAAAACTGCATTTAAAAATCAAAATATAATAGTGTGCCATATTTTATGTGAATGTGATCATTATAGGTGTCTCACACACCCACAGAATTGTTGATAGAATTCTTTGCTTCATCCAGTCTTTTTCATCCCTAGACGCTTTGGTGACAAATTTTATATGTTTATAATATCATTGGCTTTCGTGTACAATTTCTGCATTTTCAATAGATAACTTATCCCTATGAAGATTAAAAATAAACTACCATGAATTTCATTAGCACAATGCCCTAATATTTACTCGTATATTTAAATGTTTAAATCAGCACACAAAAATATGGATACTTTAAAATACATAGAAACAATATCACTGGAATTATTGTTGGTATATAATCATACTTGGAACATATGTCTAAATTTAGAACATGCCTATTGGTATATTTTAACTTGTTTCATTACTTTAGAAAATAGGAATGGAAAGAAACAGAATGAATAAAAATACCTTTTTTGGTCATATAGTGAGATAATCAATACTATGTTTAAAACAAAGTTTCATTATATTTTCAAAATACTCTCTAGTGGAATCAGTTCTCATATTCTTGATTTGTATAATCCTTGGGAATTACCTACAAAATTGCTACTTATTCTATTAACTTTTTATACGTTGGCTTTATTTCATATTACACTAAGAAGGAAACAAAATCATTGCCACATCCATAAATTAAAACAATAAATTAAACCTCTAATATAAAAATATGGCAGCAATTCAAAACTCAACATGAAAATAATTTAAAATTAAGCAAATCGAATAGAAAAGGAAGGCCACATAAATGTTTGTTCTGTGAAAACTATAAATTAAGAAAAGGAAATTCATTTAAGGTAGAAGACAAATAGTTAAAAGTATGTTTAGAATCTCCTGATTTACAAATGCTGGGACACAAAACAATATGACTTATAAAGCTTTTCAGGTAATTGAATTGTGCCTAGGCCTGATGATACATACACACATGGCATTTGTTTGAAAGGATTGTGATTGCCTTATAAACTTCTTTTACAATTTTATTAACATGGGTTGTTCCATATACTTGGCCAAAATTGCTTATTTCCCCCACTGCCCTAGAAGAACCATAAACTGCCAATTATTATGGGAGTAGTTTATTAGAGTATGGATTATCCCGAGGTCTTATTTCTCTTCCATTTGGCCTTTTCACAGCTCATTAGCACCTCAACAAGAAAGTTAAGGCAAAGGAAGGAAATGCTGCAGAAATTCTAAACAAATAAATTTGCTCCTTGACAGCAGCATATACAGCAAAGCATTTATTTATTTCGAGATGGTAGAAATATTAACCAAAATATGATGCACAAAGATATTTAATGTATACTACATCAATTTGTCTTGACTGATTTCCCCACTGTATTGTCTAAAATATTGACTGAATTGCTTGGAGGTTTTGGCATCTACAGGACTCAAAGTCCTTTGTTTTTAGTATATAATAGACCCATCTTTACAGATGACATATCCCTTGCCAGTGAGCAATATATAACATTCATTGCCAATACATTGACCATTTTTCAGTGTGAAAACAAAAACTGAAAACCAGCTTTCCAAAGGAAGATAATATGATGACTAAATAGTGTTTCTTGGAGGAAAAAAGAGTGTACACCATGAACAGGGTCAACTAGAAAGCTTCTTGTTTGGTTTTAGGCTCGCCCATGCATTTGATGCCACCAGAAGGATATATATCCTTATTTTGGAGGGAAATAAGAAAATCAGAAAATTAAGTCCCTTTTATTATATTAATATATTGATCATAGGTAATATATCCTTAAATACAGAAATCATAATGACTTACATTTATTATCATTTTGCTTTTTTACAAGCATGTAAGATATTCATAATCAATTGGTAAACCTCTCTTTGCCTAGCCTATTTAGTGACAATTGAACTAATAATATAAAAACTTCAAATAGATGATTTTCATATAATTTTTATAATTGCAGCATTGCCAGGTAAAAGAGTAACTAGCAGAATAGACACTATACATT
>NW_012137414.1:3725969-3727500 GCF_000956105.1 Propithecus coquereli
ATTTTTTAGTTGTCCAGATCATTTCTTTCTATTTTTTAGTAGATTTGGGGTCTCACTCTTGCTCAGGCTGGTCTCGAACTCCTGACCTTGAGCCATCCACCCGCCTCGGCCTCCCAGAGTGCTAGGATTACAGGCGTGAGCCACCGCGCCCAGCCCTGTCATAATTTTCTGATTGACAACATGAGGTATGAGAAAGAGACAGACTAAGTTTGACCCCAAAGTGTTCTGCTGGGGCAACTGGAAGGATGTAGTGGCCACTTACTGCAATATGAAGAACTATTAATGAAGCAGATTTGGGGGTTAGTCAATTTAATTTTGAATAGGGTAAATTTGAATTGACTAGGAAAGTGTAGGCAATTGTGTATCTAAGTCTGGAGTTTAGTGGAAAGGTATGAGGTGGGGTAAATATTTGAGAGGCATCAATCTATAGAGGATATTTGATGTTCTCAGGCTAGATGAGATCATCAAGGAAATTAATGTGATCTAAGAACTGAGCCCTGGTTACCGTGATATCAGGAATTTGTGTTGATGAGGAGGAACTGGCAAATTAAAATTAAAGCAGCCACCAGAAAAAAGAGAAAAACTAGGAATATGTAATGTCTTAGAAATCAAAGAGGAGGAAGTAAATGTATGTCTCAAATACTCTCAAATTTATTTAGGTTACTTAATATATACATAAAGAATCTCAAACAATGGCTAGCACATTGTAAAAACTTAATGAAGGTTAGCTGAATATTAAAAGAACAAATTATGTGCCATTTAGTAATCCAACCAACACCTATCATTTGGATGGTTGGGATATCTGCAACAGCATGCATTTGACAATCGAGTGTTATCAAAATACTATCAAACATAGCATATCACAAAAGGGTAGTACAAAGAATTAAGAATATGGGCTCTGGAACCAAAATATCTGGACTTAAATTCTTTCCTATACAACTGAAACTTAGTGTTCTCATCTGAAAATGGGGATAATAAGAATATATACTCCTAGTGTTGATAAGGGAAATTAAATATGTTAATAATATATATACAGTATGGAAGGGTCTGGCCCATAGTAAATTCTCAGTAATTTCAGTTATTGTGCCAATTAAAGCAAAGTTAAGAAGCACTGTCTTATATATTCAATCAATAGTCCAAAAATAAGTACAAATTGTGCATCCATGTATTATTGACTATGTATCAAACACTCACTTAGATAACAATAGATATAAAGAAGAATAAAACACCTGACATCAAGGAAATTACAGCCCAGAGGAGGAATCATACAGGTAAGCAAACTATCTAATATAATATGTGTGCTTTCAAATGGGCATGTCTAAGAAGAAATGGAAGCATAGAAAAGGGAAACCAAACATTATCTGAGAAGTAGGAATTCTTGTCAGGAATGACTTCCCAAAACAGATGATATTTAAGGAAATCTGGTAAGGTGAGTAGGAACTTTCCAGACAAGGAAAGAAAAGATTGAGGGTTTAGAATAATTATCAGGCAGAAGAAGAACTTGTACAAAGGCATAGAGGTGTGTGCAACA
>NW_012137414.1:3729048-3733924 GCF_000956105.1 Propithecus coquereli
AAAAAGAATGAGATATTGACATTTGCTACAATATGGATGAGCCTGGATGACATTATACTAAGAATCTGAACTTTGGATGATGTCACTGAGGTACACAGCTTCCCATACCTGGGATTCATCCATCTTTGACTTCCAGTCTATTTATTCACCAGCCATTTAATGAGCAACAACTAATTGCCAGGCATTATAATTAGCCACTGAAGATATTGTAGTAAACAGAACAGACAACTCTGTCTTCATGGAACTCATATTTTCATGTAATTATATAAGCAATAAATAAAGTAAATAAGTAATACTGAAAAAGAGAGTTAAATTTGTTCCAAATTACTTTTAAGGCAACTTCATTACTAAATCCATTGTTGTACTTAGTGTTGTGGGATACAAGAAAGACGTGGAAGATTAAGAGATGCATTAAGCAACACCAAAAAACAAACACAAATACTACATTTAATCATAATACTTCAGTGAACCTTAAGTGTCATTCTTCTGTTTCTATGGGGGAAGTAGTGTTAGGACATCATTATCATCCAATACTGTACTAAATATTATATAGTTTACTATTACTGAGAGTACAAGATGAAAATTCTTAAGGTAAAAATTATTTCTGTGCTAAGATATTGGCTGTTTGTTGTTGTTGTTGTTGTTGTTGAGACAGAGTCTCGCTCTGTCACCCTGGATAGAGTGAAGTGAGGTCATCATAGCTCACTGCAACCTCAAACGCCTGGGCTCAAGTGATCCTCCTGCCTCAATCTCCCGAGTAGCTGGGAATACAGGTGCTTGCCATGACGCCTTGGCTAATTTTTTTTCTCTTTTTAGTAGAAACAGGGTCTCACTCTTGCTCAGGCTGGTCTCAAACTCCTGAGTTCAAGCAATCCTCCCACCTTGGACTCCCAGAGTGTTAGGATTACAGGTGTGAGCCACTGTGCCCAACCAGTGTTTTTTTCCACATTTCATGCATTTGACACTCAATCTGCTATACCCTTGCTTAAAAGTTTTCAACTTTCCCTACCGTTTTGCTTTAATTATTTTTTCTGTCATCTACTAAAGTCACATAATGAAAAATGTAATTGCATCTCCTTGGGCTATTTAAATATGCTTAAATGATAGATTTTTCATCTTAGATTCTAAATGTAATTTGAAGAATTTCAGATTGCTGGCCTTACTGGTGTCCATTTGTTTATAAAAATGATGTTATATTTTTGAATTACATTTAATTGTTAAATATCCACAATGCACATGTTCCTATGTTCATATACATATCAACTTTGTAGACTGAGTAAAAAATATTTTCCTTTACTTCATGTTCAGTAATGTAAATACCAGCTATCAAAACTCAGGATATTTGCTGGCATTTTTCCAGATAAGAAAGTCAGCTGTATTATTTAACCATGTTTTTCAGATGACTTGTTTCTAGAGTTGGCTTAAAGGGTCCCATCGGTCCTCTGCATTATATACCCAGAGCTGTAGAAGGTGTGAAAAACTTGGCATCAGAGGACAGAGCTGTAGTCATCAACAGGCTTCTATATGAATAATAGAATTCCAATAGTGAGTATTTTAAAACAAAGTACTGTCTGATCCTTATTTTATTGTGTTTTATAAAATTGAATCATGTTAAAATGTTCTAGCTATGTCATGGTCTGTGCTCTTTTCCCTATGCTATCTTGCTCTCTGACAAAACTTGAATTTGAAAGATTATTTTTTAATAAAAGGAGGAAAATACAGTGAGACAAAAGTATCAAAAAGGATTAAGCAGGGTTCAATACTAATAATAATCACTTATTAAAATGGAATTGTATTATTTAAATATTAATGAAATAAAAACTTGTTATTGAAAATGCATTATGAATGTTGGTGTATGTTTTTGTACCTTCTTGTCCATAAAAATCATTTATAGATTGCTATCACATATTATAGATAGCACATAGAATAGTATGCAATGTGTCCTATAGATTCCTACCACATAGTGTACCACCACAGAGGATAGCAGAACTCTTTTTTTAAATTTATTTTTTTTATTTCAGCATATTACAGGGGTACAAATGTTTACATTACATATATTGCCTTTGCCCTGCCTGAGTCAGACCTTCAAGCATGTCCATCCCCCAGACGGTGCACATCGCACTCATTAGGTGTGAATCCCCTCCTTCCCTCTCCCACTCTTATTTAAATCTCTCCCAATCTAAAATGCTTCTGCCCAATATTATCACCCTTCAATCTCCTTACTCTCATCACTGAACTTTTGAAGAGATTACTCCATTTTCCTGCTTCCAATTTGCCATTACCAACCTGTAATTCTACTCGCTCTTTCTCCCTTGCCACACCTCTTTTGAAATAGCTCACTCAAAGTACACAAGTCTACTTGTAAAACACGAGATCCAGCTGCCTCTCTCCCATCTGCATCCTCCTTAATTCTTTTGCAGCATATGACACTGTTGAACATGACCACCTTTAAAGTCTTTTTTAAAAAAAATCTACTGTGTGATTCCTGAGGAAATTCTTAAATCACATCTAACTATCCCCCCACCTCTGGTAGATAGACAGAAATAGATTGATAGATAGACACTCCCAAATATTCTGTCCTTGAACCTCTTCAAACTTCATTGTACTTTTTCTCTCTGTGAAATCCCATATACTCTTATGGATTGCTTTGTTATCTCCCTCTACCCTAGTCCCCTACAATGTGTCTATATCACTGGTCTTAACTGATGTGTTGAGAATAAACCCTGGTTTCCAAATACAGTTCGACAGCTTCACCTAGTGGTGCCGTTGACAATTCCAACTCAGCATGGTGCTTTCTGTCAATCCTTCTTAATGCCAAATGCCTCTAAGTTTACCTCCTTAAATTCCAGAGTTGAAACATACAGCTCTTTATTCAATACCTGTTGATGGCCTTCTCTCGCCTACTGAACAAAATGCATCCCCCTTGCATGATATTCAATATCCTCCACAATTTGTCCACAACCTTCATTTCCAGCTGTTTCTCCTACTGCCCCAACCATATACCCTACATGCCAGTCACAAAATGAACCGAAGATTCATGCTTCTACGTCTTTCTCATTTGGCTCCACAAACTGGCGTGATCTTTCTATGCGACGATCCTCCTATAAAAATCATATTTGACTATCAAGGCTTGTCATTCAGTTATACCTCCTACAACCTGCTAAGTCAAGATTTATGAAGCCATGTTTTTTGCTCCCAGAGGATTTCTATAAACATTTATTATATTTCCTAATTCCACTGTGCCTTAAAGCAGCTGTAAGAGTGTCTGTTTCCTCTTCTAGTGCATAAAGACCCTGAGGACAAATCAAATAACGCCCAGTAGTTAACATAAATTAGGTGATCAATAAATACTTGATGGATTGAACTATCAGTGTTTCACCTTCACATACTACATTATTATGCAAATTTTAAAGCATCGCTGTAAATTAAGAATAAATTGTAATAGAAAAGCTAAAAGGTATAATTTAAAAATCATAAGTTTAAGAACCCAAGATGCCTGGTTCCATTTTACCCTGCCTCTTACTAGCATTGTGGCCTTTAGCGAGTCTTTCATCTTAATCTGTAAAGTAGAAAGACTGATTGGTGGTGAACATTACAAATATTGCCTTTGAAGCAACTGCTACATACTCCTGCCACATAGTAAGTATACAATGAATGGTATCAACATGATTATAAAAACAATTAGCAGTGATAACATGTATGTGAGAAATTTTTGAAAACCTTGGTCTATTTTGAATTTCAAGAAAGTAAGCAAGATAAAACCACTGTTTGAGAAGTTATAAAGGATTATTTATAAACAAAGAACTTTGTTTTTTAGTAAGGATTCAGGAAAGTAACTTGTCAGAGTTTTCTGTTTCAAATGTTTTAAAAATAAAAGTTCTTCTGCTATTGCAGTAATGAATGTTGTATTAATTTGAACAGATTCTATCAAGGCCAAAAGCATTATAATGTTAAAGCAAATGTGTCCTCATAAACAGTGAGGATTGTGTGGGCAAGTGGGAAAATGATGTATTTAAAGCACATTCCCCAAGGTTTACCTAGGTTTTCTTGACTTAACCCAAACAAAGGATCGCAGAGATCTGCCAGTACGGATGATGGTTCATGTTTGGAAATAATTTAAGAAATACCCTCAGCTACACATAGGAGGTATAAATGGTTAATATCTCAGTGTCAATCACCCCAAGATAATTATCTCTCTCTTTCTCCTATGTGCTCTTTCTGAAATTTAAGCCTAGGTGCTTGTAGAATGTTCTGAATAATGTATACTTCTCCATTATTCAGTGAATTATATTGAGTTCATAAACATTTCTCAATTACCAAACAGCAAACTGTTTTCATCAAACTTAATTTCTTATTCGAATTAACCATAACTTCAGTTTTTAAATTTGTTTGTATATATACACACAGTCCTTATTTATCTTTAAAACCAACCCTACAAAAATACATTGCATAAATATGCTATTTTAAAACAAAAGAGGAAATCATATGGGTTTAGAATACTGTTATTGTTAACAAATATAGATTGCTTGGAAATTTCTGGAGATGATACATTTTACTCTCTGAAACAAATACCGTCATAATGTTTGGCCAAATATAGATATTATCTGCAAATTATTCATTTTCCACTAAAATGTGTAAGTCAATAAAACTTATTTAGAAAAATGGAAAATCATACATTAGGTTGATCTGGGAGGTTCCCCTATTCTTATACTTTACAAAATACTCTATCCAGATAAATAGCTTCATTTTACTCAGCTTATTAAACTCTCTAGTTTGTTTTTGTAAATTCTATGGTGCACATTGAAGGCCAGCCATCTGTGTGAAGAAAATATAAAAACAGCAAATATAGTAACAATCAAAACTATGAAAATGAATG
>NW_012137414.1:3735184-3736243 GCF_000956105.1 Propithecus coquereli
TATGGATGTTTTCTGTGTTTGTGTGCGGGGGTGCATTTGAATTTTTCCTGAGAAGAGTTTTCTATTGTAGCAAACGTCATTCCAATTTATGTAGAGTTTGATATCAGGAAGTCGAGTGTTAAAAGTACTAGATATTAAAATGTGGAATAGGCTGAATTATGTAAGAGACAGGGACAATAAGAAGGACCTTCCAACTCAGACACATGGTCACAAAACAGTTTGTTAAACAGTAGCTTATTTTATCTGGAAGACACATTCTTTATGCCTACCAACAGTATTAGGAGACCTGATAGAAACAACGATGTTGGCGCCTACTGGCCTCTTTACACCAAGAAAGAAAAAAGCTTATGCTAATAGTAACCTGTTTGAAGCACAGAAAAAAAATATGGCTTTATTTGAAAAAACTCTTGCTATTTGTGGCTTGTACTAAAAAACTCAACTGTGCTTCCTGAAAGCATTTTTGTGATGAAGTAGATGATCATGCCTATCATGATGAAGCAGCTCATATGTAATCTATATTCAAAGGGTACATTGACTCTGCCTCCTACACCAAACCTCTGCTGCAAACTGCCTCAATCAGGGGGGTGTGCAAAGCCCAGAGACATATAAAAGAAAACAAAAGGGCTCGCATTTGAAGAGTAGACCTAGACCAGAGGATTTAGGTTACTAGGTCATGGGATTGATAAGGGAAAATACTGAAAGCCTATAAATTGTAAAGAATTATAATTGCCTAAGAAATCCCAAGTCTAAGTAAAAGTATCTTGTTATTATTCAATTCCAGGACAAGTACCAAAACCTTTAAACCACAAAATAAGTAGAATGCTAAAGTAACACAATCCCCACATTTGCCATTTTCCCCGGTATCAATCTCAAATATAATCATAAAGACAACTATTAAGCAAGATTTTTAATGAGCAGAAAGAATAGCCAAGAACTGTCTGAGTGTAGGATTTAATATGTGCTCATTTCTATTATTTCATTTTGTGTATTTAGTTTTGTTTTGTTTTAATTTTAATGGATATCTTTTTCTCTTTTAACTTCTGTATTTATGGGTATTAG
>NW_012137414.1:3740221-3741033 GCF_000956105.1 Propithecus coquereli
ACCGTTTAAATAAATTAATAGAGTGTATTTAAATATACAAATTTCCATAAGGATCACACTAATTTCATTACAAAAAGAAACGTGAGACCTAAAAAACTGATTTGTAAACTATCCTTCTATGTGTCTAATTTGAACACTATTCAATAATCTCATAGTTAAAATTGAAATGAGAGAATTGCATGTCACCAGAAATTTTCTTTGTTTCTTTCTACCTCTTATATTTTGGAATGCTCCATTAAAACTCACAGATTCTAATAACTTACAAGAAAAGAAAGACCTACCCTTACACAAAGTTACTAAAAAATTTTTCATGCACAAAAAGTTATATCTGCCATATTTATCCCGTGATCAGATTTATACCTATGAACTCAGTGAATTTTTAGAAAAACGTTGTAAGGAAAGGACTATTCCTAAGCCACTTTTTAAAAATGAGCAAAATATCAGGGTCTCAAAGATATATTAGCACTCCAGTGTGTATTACAGCACCATTAACAATAGCCAAGATGTAGAAACAATCTAAATGCCTGATGGATGAATGGTTAAAGAAAATGTGGTAAATACATAAAATGGAATTTTATTCAGCCTTTAAAATGAAGGAAATCCTGCAATACATGACAACATGGATGAACTTTGAGGGCATTATGTTAAGTGAAATAAACTAGACACAAAAGAAAAATACTGCATGATTCCACTCATGTGATGTATCTAAAATAGCCGAACTCATATAATCAGAGAGTATAGTGGTTGATTCTAGAGGCTGGGATGTGGAGAAAATGGGGAATGCTAATTAATGAGCATAAAGTCTCAATTAT
>NW_012137414.1:3742727-3743356 GCF_000956105.1 Propithecus coquereli
AATGAGGGAATTATTTAAAGCTTAGAAAGTGATGGTACAGAAAACAGGTTAGTCAGAAAAGATCACTTTGATTAGGAAGTGAGTTATATGAATATCTGGGAAAGAATCTTCCAAGAGGGAAATCCATGTGTAAAGTGAAGGACCTGGAAGTATGCTTGGCCTATTTGATGCAAAGCTAGTAGGCCAGTGTATCTGGAGCTGAGTGATGGGGTTAAGAATAGGAAAGAGGATAAGATATCTCAGGAACAGATCATGTAGGGATTTGGGGTTTTTCTATGTGTAAAGTAAAATTATTTCAAAACTTAGAGCTACTCCAAACATCTTCTCTATTCAGTTTGTAATTTTCTTAAGAGCAATAACCGAGCTGTATGTGTCCCCCATGCTTGGTTCATTATCTCTCATTCCATAATAGTTACAATTGCTCAATAAGAATCATAGATTAGGATTATGGATTTTAGGATAGCAAAAGAAACAAGAGGTTTTCTTAGACAACTATATGGTTCCTGCGCATAGTAGGTGAACGGATTTAAAAATTATGTGTCCAGTGACTTACTCCATTTTATTACCACTCTCATTATCTAGTCTGTGATTAAATACCTCTTTGAAAAGAGAGCTCATTATCCCCCAAA
>NW_012137414.1:3745140-3747181 GCF_000956105.1 Propithecus coquereli
GGGACTAGGGAAATAAGTCTAAAAAGAAAAGTGCTGTTGGAGACAGGCCATATAGATAACTTAGAAGAGAACATATGCACTGTATGTGTATAGCAGCAAAAATGAAATATCTCATATATATTATACACATGTATGAACACACACATACACACACACACATTCATACACACTATATATTTATAATGAATTTGGAGTCCTAGTTATGGTGATGGGACTAGGGAAATAAGTCTAAAAAGAAAAGTGCTGTTGGAGACAGGCCATATAGATAACTTAGAAGAGAACATATGCACTGTATGTGTATAGCATTATTGGTAGTACATATGTGTTGTTGTAGGTATATAACTATACACACACACACACACATACACACACACACATATATACACACAATGCATAATTATGTTCCGTACACTATTTGCAACTTTCTCTTCTAACCTAACCATATCAGAGCTTTCTTTACAACATGGTAATAAGCATATATCTATAGCATGATTTTTAAAGGCTGAATGATATTGCATTAACTATATTTATCCTAAGTTTTACCAATTCTATAGTGATGAATATTCAGGCCTTATCTAAGCTTTCACTCTTTAAAAAATGTTTTACTATTTCTTACATCATTGCACTCTTCAGATTATTGCCCTTAGATACCCATTCTTGAGGTACGAATGGGTATCTAAAATTTTACATATTTAAATTTTGTGATTTATTGAAAAAGAATATGCTCCAGAAACACAGCATCAATTTAGTCTGTCATAAGTCCTCTTATAAATTTTGAGATTTCCTGTTTCCTTATGCTCTGGAAATTATCAGTGTTATCAGCATTTCAATCTGTCTATCTGGTAGGTAAAAATGATTTCATTGTTTTATATTGTATATTTTTCATTACTTAGCAGGTAGAATGTCTTTTTCTATACTTAGTGATTTATAGATTTTTCTTCTTTTGTCATTTTGTGACTCATGTTCTTCATTAATTTTCCTATTGGGGTGTTCTGCTTTTACTTATTGATTTGCCAGAGTTATTTATATATGATGGCTAGTAATCTTTTGTATGTTAAAATGTTACAGATAATTTCCCTAATTTATTATTTGACTTTTAACTTTCTTCATGGTCTTTCTTGCATACATTCTAACCAATACATGATATGATAAGAATTGCCTTAATAATTACCTTCACCTACTCAATAAATAACTACTATAGTCATAGACTATGCAATGGTAAGATTTTTAAGAGCTTATAGATACTTTATTTCACATTCATTCCTGGGTTCTAGGATCAAGTGGGCAATGAGCAATTAGTTAATTAATGGTAATAGTATAGTGCTTCTGGCATACTTGGGTTCCTGAACTATTTGAAGTACCAAATAGTTAAAATGACTTTAATCACCCAACTCACATGAAATTTAAATGCTGAAATAGAAGTAAAAGAATCCATGGGCACATCTTATTTCTAATTCCATTAATGATCCAAATTTCCTCTTGAAATTACTTTTTGAGGTATTATAAAGTAAATTTTAATGTTTCAGAAAGAGAACTACATATCTCAGGAAGCAGGTAATTGCCACTGGATTTAGCAATCTGACCCACAATATAGAAATTTCTAATTAAAGTACTCTTCTTATAATGCTAATCTTTCAGCCAAAAATTTCCTTGGGACATGTTATAATGAAGATAAAATGCACTAAGATTTTAAATTAACCAGAGATCCCAGAGGAACCTAATAAACATTTTCATAAATGTTCACTATAAGTAAATTTTATTGTGAAGTAATCCCATTGTTATGTATAGCTCTCATCATTGGCATCATTACACTGTGAATTTCTGAACTAATAGAAATAAATATTTAAAATGCTAATCTCACAAATCTGGATTTGATATAGGTGAAAAAGGAACATGGCTTTCTGTAACCGAATCAGCAGGCAAATGATGTGAAAATAAGGAGTCACATAACAATACTATCAACTCATTATTAATCCTTTCAAAGATAGTTTCTTTCCCAAAAGATTTAATTCATAACATTTTCAAAATTAAAATAAAATTG
>NW_012137414.1:3747876-3749190 GCF_000956105.1 Propithecus coquereli
TATTCTACAGAAAATGTTCTACAGACAATGTGGTAAATTAGCTTAAAATAATTACAATCCTAAAGAAGAAATGATATTTAGTAAAATACAGGATATCAAGGTCCTAGATCCAATATTTCTACTGTCATGTTAGTCACATGATTTAGTATCTCTGGGATACAGTTTCTTCATCTGTAAAATGAAGAGTATGAAAGTTGTTCCATCTATTTAATACTCTAAGTATTAAATAACAGATATAAATTCTTCCCAAGTAAATTTGTAATGATACTTGGCTATTGCAGAGCCTACTCTGTGATGCTTATGGGCAAAGACATTCTCAAACTTCTTAGTTAATCAGGAGCTTAGATATTTGAAGATCTGTATAAACTTACTTAAAACAAGTACAGTCACCAATAAGAGTATACTTTATTGAACACCTGTTAGGCACCATGCTAGCCAGTTTTCTTAATTGATCTCTGTTCCTCATAAGAATCTTGTAAATTCTGACAGATTGTATTTATCTAAGATGGATACAGCAATGTGTTTCATCCTACATATTCTTCTTACAATGTAACTAACATTGACACTTCTCCATAAAGAGTTGGGTTTATGTTTCTCCCTTTTGAATATGTGTGGAACTGTGATCATGGTAGAAGTTACACTATGTGTTTTCCAAGACAAAGTCACAAAAAGCAATAAAGCTTCTGGTTGGTACTCTTTGAATCTTTTGCTCTCAGAATCCAGCCAGCATTTTTTCAGGGACTGCAGATTACATGGAGAGGTCACATATAGGTGTTCCAGGCAACTTCTCTGGTTGAAGTCCCAGTATTAGCCACCAGAGACATGTGAGTGAAGAAGCCTTCACAATGACTTCAGCCTCAGCTTTAGCTACTGTCTTGTTTGAACTGCATGAGAAGCCCTAAGCCCAGTTGAATCCCAGAATCAAGAGATATAATTACAAAAACGAGTGTTGTTTTTAAAAGCTTCCAAATTTTCAGGTGATTTGCTACATGCCATTAGTAACTGGAGAACAAGATAAGCATGCCTATATTACACAGGTTAGCTAAGCATTATACAGGCATTCTATGAGTCTAAAAATTATATCACACAGCAAATACAAAGATGAATTAAAATTTTAACACACATTCTTACTTCCTCAAAAATTTATGTGATTTGTAAAAAGAGTATTAAATTTTTGGCAAGGATATTCTTTAAGATACCAAAAATAAGCTACAGAAGACATATTGCATCCACCCAACATAAGGAGATCCAAACAATCTATTAATGATTACAAATAAGCCCCCTAACCTGTTTAGACACTGTAACACAAACAGA
>NW_012137414.1:3750689-3752112 GCF_000956105.1 Propithecus coquereli
CACTCATTATGTATGTATATACCTGTCCCCTTCTCCCCCCCCCATCTGCCCGATGCTTTTAATTCAGTCCTTGTTTATTTCCTTTCCAGTGTTGCTCACAATTTATAGTCATTTTAGTTTCATTTTAAAATATTTTGGTCTTTTTTCCATCTATAAATTAAGCATTATGAGGACAAATAACATTTCTATTTTGTTCAGTGAAAGAATTTCAGATCCTAGGAGAGTTATATTAGATAGTTTATACTTAATACTTACTGGCTGAGTCAATGAATAAAATGTACACCTGTAATATTAGTATGTCTGACTCAAAATCTGATTCTAAATAGAAGAATATTGTGTACATGAAATTGAAAAATTCTGAAATACTTCACATGTTGTTACTTAGCCAGGTGTGTTTCTTTTTGCCTTTATCCAAACATTAACAGAAATAAAAAGAGAAATATACAGGAATACAATAATAGTAGGGGACTTTAACACCATATTCTCAATAATATATATATCAACCACACAGAAAATCAACAAATAAATAACAGACTTGAACAGCACTACAGACCAATTGAACTTAACAGACATATACAGAATATTCCACCCAACTGCAACAGAATATATATTCTTCTCAGGCCACCACAGACCACTATCCAGGATAGATCATATGTTAGGTCAAAAAACAATTCTTAACAAAATTAAAAAGATTGAAATCATACCAAGTATTTTTTCCAACCACAATAGAATAAAACTAGAAACCAACATCAGAAGGAAAACTGGAAAATTCACAAATATGTGGAAATTAAATAGCATACTTCTGAACAAATTATAGGTCAAAGAAATAAAAAAGAGAACAAGAAAATCTCTTAAGACAAATGAAAACAAGAATACAAGTACCAAAACTTACGGGATGCAGCAAAAACTGTATTAAGAGAGAAGTTTAGAAACAGAAACTCCGTTATTATAAAAGAAGAAAGATCTCAAATCAATGACCTAACTTCACACTTCAAAGAACTAGAAAATGAAGAACCAAGGCCAAAGTTAGCAGAAGGAAGGGTACAATAAAAATCGGAATATAAATAAATGAAATAGAGTCCAGAAAAAAAATAGAAGACATTAAAGAAACTAAGGCTTGCTTTTTTAAAAGATAAACAAATTCAACAAACTCTTAGATAGACTAAGAAAAAAGAAAGAAGACAAATAAATAAAATCAGAAATGAAGGAGGAGATATTATATCTGATGCTACAGAAATAAAAAGGATCATAACAGACCACTATGAACAATTACATGCCAACAAACTGAACAACTGAGAAAAATGGATAAATTTCTAAAAGCATAAAACCTATCAAGGCTTAATCATGAAGAAATAGAAAATCTTAATAGACCATTACAAGTAATGAGAGTGAATCAGTAATTAGTAATTAAAAACCTCCCGCT
>NW_012137414.1:3752848-3753130 GCF_000956105.1 Propithecus coquereli
TTTTTCATTTAGCCTAAATTTTCTAATCTATAAGATGGAGTTAAATCTTCATAAAGTTGTTTTGAAAATCAGAAATAATAAATGTAAATTACATATTATGCACTTCATACATTTCCCAAATACAGATGCACCTGTACAATAAATGATGTCTTTTGACCATACTATTCTTATAAAATTTTGGTAATTAATGAGGGTTTTCCCTTAAGTAAGCTTTTTTTGAAGGTATGTTGCTGAGCGCTTTCTGTAATTATTATCAGAAACTGATCGGTTAATAATTTTTTC
>NW_012137414.1:3755700-3761939 GCF_000956105.1 Propithecus coquereli
AGAATACTACAGTTCAATATCTCTGATGAATACAGAGGCCAAAATCCTCAAGAAAATACTAACAAACTGACTTTAACAGCCCATTTAAAAGGATCATATACCATAATCAAATAGGATTGATCCCTGGGATGCAAGGATGGTTCAACATGTGAAAATGAATTAGTGTGATATACCACATTAAATGATAAAAAAAACACATGATCTTCCTAATAGACACTTAAAAGTATTTGACAAAATTCAACACCATTTTATTATTAAAAACAACAACAACAAAAATAAATGACTCTCAACAAACAGGAATAGAAGGAAATTGTCTCAACAAAATAAAGGCCATTTATGAAAAGAACACTACTAACATTATACTCAACAATGATGAACTGAAAATCTTTCCTCAGATCAGGAACAAGGCAAATATGCCCATTCTTGCCACTTCTATTCAACACAGTACTAGAAGTCCTAGCTAGAGCAATAAAAAGAAATAAAAGGCATCTATATTAGAAAGGAAGAAGTAATATCATCCCTGTTTTGCAGATGGCATGATATCATAAACAGAAAACCCTAAACTTCATAAAAAATTGGAACTAATAAACAAAATCAGTAATGTTACAGGATACAAAATCAATAAACAAAAATCAGTTTAGTTCTATACACTAATAATGAACTATCTGAACAAGAAATTAGGAAAGAAATCCCATTCACAATAGAACCAAAAAGAAAAAAATATATATAACGATAAACTTAACAAAGGTCAAAAATTGTACATTGAAAACTACAAAACATTGATGAAAGAAATTAAAGAAGACAGGGATGAAAAGACATCCCACATTCATGGATTAGAGGATTTAAAATTGTTAAAATGTCCATAATACCCAAAACAATCTACAGATCGAATGTCATGCATATTAAAATTAGAATGTTTTTTACACAAATAGAAAAAATTCTAAAATTCGTATAGAAGCACAAAGGATCATAAATAGCCAAATTAATCTTGAGAAAGAACAAAATTGGAGGCATCACACTTCCTGATTAAAAAATATATTACAAAGCTACAGTAATTAAAAACAAATGATATTGGCATGAAAACAAACTTAAAGATGAATGGAGCAAAATAGCCCAGTAATAAATCCAGACATATACAGTCAACTGATCTTCAACAAGGATGCCAAGAATACACAATGAGGAAAGCATATAGTCCCTTCAACAAATGATTTGGGGAAAACTGGATATCTACATGTAAAAGAAGGCAATTGGATGCTTATTTTATGCCCTATACAAAAATCAACTCAAAATGGATAAAAGACTTAAATGTAAGACTTGAATCTATACAACTCCTAGAAGAGAATGTAGAGAAAATCTTTGTGACATTCATCCTGGCAATGATTTCATGGATATGACATCAAAATCACAAGCAACAAAAATAAAAATAGACAAGTGGGACTACAGAAAACTAAAAAGCTTCTACTCAGAAAAGGAAACAATCAAAAGCATGAAAAGGTAACCTATGAAATGGGAAAAAAATATTTCCAAATCATATAACTGATAAGTTTTTTTTTTGTTTTTTGTTTTTTGTTTTTTTTTTTATAAACCATACCCTTGCAGGCAAATTATTTTAATGTGTTTCAAGAATTGAATACTCTGTATGGAATTAAAAACAAAGGGAAAAAAAAAGCAACATGCAGAAAATTAATTAAAAAGAGGTAAGACAGGAAAATTTTGAATGTCATAAAATTTACAAATACAAAAGCAACAAATGAAAAGAACCACAATTACAGATTTCAGTAACATTAGTAGCCAGAATGTACCCAATGAATTACTTAATCGTCAAATATCTCACTGATTTTGAAAGGGGGCCACCCTCGTCTGATCCAAAGGACGTTACTCTCCCTTACATTATAAGCAACCTGTATAGACGGCTTCAAGCAGCTTTGAAGAGGTGGAGTTTCTTTTCTCAAAGAAAATAGACATGGAAGGGTTTGTCCCCTCTACCCCTCCGCCACCGAAATTTGTACATTCATTCAACTCTTTCAACTAAGGCAACCAATGGACAATTTCTCAAGACCCCCAAACACCCTCAGAAGCCACAAATTCTGTTGTTAAAAAAAGAAAAAAAAAAGAAAGATGAAGAAATTAACAACCTTTACAGACAATGATTCTGTAAAGTGCAAGAATGGTTTGCTGTCTCAGCTTTTATGGATTTCATGTTAAGATTTATTTAAAAGAAAGAACGGATAGGCGTAGACCAGGACCCTGGGCCCCCAGCTGTGCATTTGATGGAGAAATGACCCGTATGAGAAAGGTGAGATGTGGACCAGCCCTCAGGTGTCCCTCCAACTCTGTGCACACCACTGAGGTAGGAGCTTTGGAAGAAACGCAGAACCTCCTAGGGGATTGTTAAAGTGTCCTCTTGGCAAATCAGTTGGGGGCCTAAGATGGTCATACTCACGGGCCGTGTGTGACCTCGCACGATTCCAGACTTGTATCAGATGGGCCACAGGGAAGGGCAAGATCCAAGACAAAGCCACGTGAGGTGAGGTCCTGGTGCTGACCACAGGACATTTGCTGTCCAGCACAAATCAAGGGGCTGGAGGCAGGGGATAAGGTGGAAACCCGGGCAGGCATTCTACAAAATGGCTATTAGCAAATTGTATCAAAAAGTATCAAAACATTTCAAAAAACTCTAAAAACTGCCAGGCTTGGCAGATGCACAGGTCAGTCTGCGAGTGTCTGTGTGGGAGGTGTCCTGCACCCCAGGGTTTATCCTGAAGGCCAGGATGACACCCCCAGTTCTTCTCCCCTTCGGGGGCACTCAGAATCCATGGGGACACCAGGAGGCCCAAACGTCAGCTGCAGCTGTCACTCCAGAATTGGGACCAGTGGGCTGAGAGTCTGCCCACTAGCTCTGAGAGCCACGGTGGGGTGCCGCTACACCGCGGAGGCCCAGGGGAAAGCATGAAGGTCAGCAGCTCTACAAGGAGTTAGGGGGGCCGTGGGGGTCCTTTCACCTTCCACATTGCTACAAATCACTGAAAGGTCACTCTTGGCTTAGGGGACGAAGTACTCTGAACCTCAAGTTAATGCATCCGAATTCACAGAGCAGGACCCTGGACCCCGGAAGAGGACTCCACTTCCCCTTGGCATTTGGGTTCCCACCCCAAAACTGAACACCCCTTAGGGTTTAGCTTCTGGGTCTCTACTAAGTCACCATGTGGTCACCTTATCATGAAGGGGTGGGGAGAGGGACATTCAGAATTCATGTGTGGCTCTGCTCAGATCGAGGTCTAGAAGTCTTACCTGGTAGTCTTCCGAAAATGGCAGAATGTTAAAAATACCAGTTGAGTGTTAAGTACAGGTAAGTTGAAAAGAAAGTCCGCGTATATTTTAAACAGCAGAAAGACCACTACGAGTGACAAGGGTTACAGAGCTTTCTGCTCTCCTTGCCTGCTGTCATCACACTTACGTCTTAAGCAAACAGGAATCCAACTTGGGTGAGGACCTAACCCCAAAGCTACAACTACTATGAAGTTAAAACTCTAATTCTTTAAAAATCAGAAAAATCCAAACCTAAATAAAAGCCTGCCATACTTATTTTGAAAGACTAACAAAAAAAATCCAGGTGTTCTCAAAGTTCAAGGGAACAGCTTGGCGCTCTGACAGTTTAACAACACAACGGCAAAGTAGCCGTTTCCATCTCCGACGGCGGCGCGCACAAACTCGCTCCAGCGCGAAACTACACTACCGTGAGTGCGCAGTGCTAACAGCCACGTGCGTGAGTGCAGCCCCAAGCTCTGCCCATCCGAGATCAAAGCCACTTTCTTCCATTTTTAGTTGGCCTGCACGTCAGAGTGAGTTTTCAACTTAAAAACACAGGTAACGAAAACCTGGCCCACGTGCTACCCCGTGGCTGTCTCGAGCCTGTCCGTGGACTCCAGCAAGCTCAAAAACCCTTCTGCGTAGCCACCACCAACTACTAGGAGTTGGTCCACAAGACAGAACTTACTTATCCATCTTCCCTTTAAAGGAACGTTCTCATTCTTATTAATATTAGATTTGAAGCCATGTAAATTACAAACTGCAAATTAATAGTGTCAGGAAAGATCATAAAATATAAGGTGCAGGACATTATTTGTCACCCACAAGGTACAAGAAAATCAGAATAGAGGCCAGCACCTCACATGTATCTAGGGACAAGTCCCAGGAGCAGAACATGGCAAGAGCTGGCTTAGGCTCAAAATATATAAGAAACTCCTATAACCTAATAGCAAAAAAAAAATCTAAAAGCTCAATTAAAAATGGGTTAAGACTTAAACAGACATTTCTCCAAAGAAGACAAATGGTCAACAGGTATATGAAAAGATGCTCAACGTCCCTCCAGTTTTAAAATTCTACTCGGAAGTCTTCAGTGTACCGATCTACAGAGTTGAGCTTCAGCCTGACAATTTTGTTTCTAGGTCACTTGTTCAGTCACATCGGAAAGTATAAAGGCTTCCTAGAAGCAGATCGATGATGTTTTTAATCTAAGGAGTGCTCCCCACTGGCTGGCTTTGTGTCCTCCATTTGCCAATTCTTTTATACAATCTATGTTCAGTTTGAGGGACAAGTTGTTTTGAGAGGGGACAATGGTAGAGTGAAAAATCTCCCCTTCTCCTGCTCCCTCCCAACACAGGAACACTGGACACAAAATCATCTAGAGGTGTTTTTTTCTGCTTTATAAGGAAGCATTACTATGTTCCACTTTGCATAGTTCCAAGATTATTCCTCAGCAACTTTAAAACTAAAAAACATATCCTTTACTTTAGAATCTTTTATTCAGTATATAAACTCAGGAAGTTGTCAAACTTTATACAGATTGTGAGTTTGTTTATAAATTGGTTTAGAACCCATACTGCATCTTCCCATAGAAATGCTGATAAAAACATAATAGGGTCTTCAGATCAGACCACAGAATCTCATCTAACCTCTGACATATTTAAAACAATGATCATGATATTGGTTGCCTTTTTATTGAGAACCCAGAAAATGCCTGTATCATGGAATGTTCTTTATATAATTCATTACTTAACCTTCCTAATAGCTCTATGAGTTAGATATGAATCCCATAATACACATGAGGAAACTGATGTCCAGTAAGTGCAAGAAACTCTCCCAATGTCACATAGCTAGAAAGTGGCAAAGCTGGAATGTGAACCTAGATCTCTTGGATGTCAGAATTTGTGCTCCCTCCTCTTTGCTCAACTAGTACTCTTCCTACTCAAGAACTGATGCTTCTCTGAGTAAATGTAGTTTCAGTTTAGGGTTTTGGAAGTTCATGATTCCCAGTTCTCACGTGTCAAGTGCATATTTCCGTATATCTCAACTACATTCCAGGTGATGGTGAAATTTCTGGTCCTGGACATAAATTCCATCAAGCCTTGCAGTGTTATCAAATTGGCTACCTACTAACACCCATTTTCTTCTTCCTTCCACTTAAGAGAATCTGATTTTATTTAGGAATTACCCTGTTCCATTTGGCCATGTGATTCAAGGATAACTGACTTTTGACTGGCTTAAGTCAATCATGGTAGTCAGTAAATCCTTTTCCTTAGAATCTTTTACTCAGCATATTAACTCAGGAAGTTGCCAAACTGTACACAGGTTGTGAGTTTATTTATAAATCAGTTTATAAATCAGTTTCACTAAGGCTATATATACCCATAAAAGTGCTGATAAAAATGTAATAAGGTCCTCAGATCAGACAATAACGTCTCATCTAACCCTTGATATATTTAAAGCAGTGATCTTAATATTGGTTGCCACTTTTTTTAAAGATCCTACAGTGTGCCTGTTCTATGGAATGTTCTTTATATAATTCATCTCATTTATCCCTCCTAATAGCTCAACAAATTATTATATAATTTTATTGGACAGGATTATATCTATATGACATAATCCTATCCAATAAGATGTAAGATAAAATATGCTAGGGTAGCTTCTAAGATATATTTCCTTATTCTTAAAAGAGGCACACAATTATATTATGATCAACATGCATTCATTGTTTCAACAACTGGGTAGCTTCTAGGGAATATATTTAAATTGTTCTCAATTTTGCAACTTATACTAGGTTAGTAGGATCAAAGTTTTTTTAAAAAAATTGAACTAGAAGAAACCATGAAAGAATTTCTTAAACAACATTTGAATAGCAGAGCCCTTTTCAGATATGACCTCCTCCCCCTCCCCCATGATAGCAACAACAGAAAGCC
>NW_012137414.1:3762989-3776926 GCF_000956105.1 Propithecus coquereli
TCATTCAAATCCTGACACTTGCCATTTAGTGTATGAGTCACTGTTATAAAGAAACCCTGTGTGAATGTGAAAGGATGTGCAGGTTGGCACGTATGTGTGAAAGAGAGAAAGAGGGGGAGGCAAGGAGAAGGGTGAGGAAGGAAACTGAATGAATGGCATAATTTAAAAGCAAACTATTAAAGCAGGATCCAAATGGAAGGAGGAGTGTCATACAGGAAGAGAGTGACAGATAAGATTGATGAGGTTTGCCAGTTAGATCATGGGAAGGTCTTGAAATCCAAGATAACAGACAGGAGTGAAAGGTGTCAGAAATAGTCCAAAGGGGCAATTGGGTAGGAATTAATCAATTACGTATGAGGGAATTGAAGGAGAAGGAGTCACACATGCGTGGATTGGTAAATCCTTGGTAAAAATAAATGTCAGAAGAGACCCCTGGACCTACGGGCAAGGATGAGTTCAGTTTTAAGTATGTTGAACTTGAGGTTATGGAAAGACATTATACTAGTCAGTAACTTCATGAAACTTTAGAACCGGACCATCTTAGGGGTAGAGCTGAAGCTCTCAGAAGCATCATTTGTGTCTAAATAGAGACTAGCACTGAGGGTGTGGGCAAACTTTGTATGACAGGTGCTTTGTTTTCATTTCCTCCTGTTTGAGAATATCTAAATGCCATTTTTAGCTGTCTAGTTTTATCCAATGTATCTCAGCTTAACCCTATATTTTATGAAGATTTGTCATCTAAAATTTTCAAAGATGATTTGTTTTTTCTTAAATTCAACTTTAATTATTCTGAAGACACTCATAAGTATGGCTTTTCTGTTTTTTCCCCTTTGTTACTATAAGAGCCAATTTTACTGATTGACATAATTATTACTTTGTGATATTTTACGCATCTTTTCTAATATGGGGATGCTTCTCTATGGTGTTTCTGCATACTTTATGTTCAGTATCTCTATTTTAAATGCTCAATTTCTTCTTATTTTACAAATGCATAAATACTTACCTGTCCTATTGGTGGTAAATATGCTCCTAGAAGGTTAACAGCCATTGTTCATCACACAAAGAGGAGAGGGAGAGAGGAGGAATTTTTCTTCCCACATACTTTTGGTACTTACAAATATTAAAAGATTAAGAGGAAATATGCAATGTTGATGAGAATGAGACAAATCCTCTGACCAATCTGGATAGGGGTTTCAAATAGTGAAACATCACAACTATACTAGAAGTCACGACATATGGTTTAAATCCTAGTTCTGCCAGTTACTAGCTGCTTTAACAAAATTTTTATGCCATTTAAGATGGCCTCTAAAATATGACTCTAATAAAATCACTTCATAGATTTATTCTAATGGTTAAATGAAATGTGTATTTGAAAGACTTTTTAAAAACTAGAAATATTAAATATTAGTTAAATAAGAGAGGTCCCTCTTTATTTGTCTGGCAAGATTGCAAGTAGTATGATTCCCTTTTTTCCTTATAGAATCATAGGAGCATAAGCAAAGTATGGGTAACTTTTAAAAGTGTGATTTCTTTACTTTGTGAGTTAGTAGAGAGCAGAGCACATTATTTGGGACTCAAAGTGTTTATTAAATGAATGTGGGCATCTGTGCAAGGAAAACAAAGAGAAATAAGGTCTTTGTGGGCAGAAACATGGGTGTGTACTTTTTTCCTTCTACATTGTTTCTGGCATAAGAACAAATTCACAGTGCCTATGGAAGAACAACACTCATATACAATCAACAAAAAAAGGAAGGGAACAAAATGTTGTGTGGTGACACCTGGGAGAACACCAAGTGATGCCAGATGTATTGTTAGTTTACAGATAGATAATGGAAGCCTTCCTCAGATTTGCTTGTCACAGTATTAGACTGTTGTAGGAAGAAAAACATCCCCTCTCCAAATACATCCATGTTCTATTCCTGGATCCTGTGAATATGTTATATTTCACGGCAATAAAGAATTAAGGCTGCAGATGGAATTAAGCTTCCTAATCAGCTGACCTTTAAAAGGTAAAGTTTCCTGGATTATCCAAGTGTGTCTAATGTAATTATAAAGGTTCTTAAAAGTGGAAGAGGGAGGTAGAAGAGTAGGTCAGAGTGATGTGATATGAGAAAGACAATTTGCCGTTTTTAGCTTTAAAGATAGAAGGGGACCATGAGCCAAGGAACGTGGGCAGCCTCTAGAATCTGGAAAAAGCATGGAAATGGATTCTCCCCTATAGTCTCTAGAAGGAAGGTAGCCCTGCTTATACCTTAATCTTAGCCCAATGAGACCCACTCATGTTGGAGCCCTGAACTACAGAATTGTAAGATAATAAATTTCTATTGTTTTAAGCCACTGTGTTTGCAGTTGTTAACAGCAGTAATAGAAAACTAATATATAGACCCATTATCAGTTAATCAGAATGGGTTAATCCAAGGGAAGTATGCTTTTATTTATGAGGACATCAACTATTCAGCGTGTTTTTTAAGTGTTAAAATGCAAGTTGCTGCTAACTTTTATTCTCTTTGAATCCACTCCAATTAGCAACACCCCCAAACACACAGACGCTCCCCCCCGCACTCTTAAATTGTTCTTACCAAAGTACATATAAGCTAGAGTGGGCATGTAACTTATTGTTCAAAATGGGAAAGTTTTGAGAGTGAATAAGGATTTTATTAGTAATTCCACTGTGATAACTGCTATATATATCAGGATCCCTATATACTGGAGATCCTACCCTATTGATGTTTTGCTAAATTCACTGATTATCAAACCTCATATTGCTTGAACTAATCAGCAATACTTAATGTAGTTAGACAACTTCCTCTCCCTAAAACACATTCTTCTTCTGGATTCCAGAATACTACATCCTCCTCCTTTTTCTCTTCCCTTTCTGGACACCCTTTGCAGCCTTTTCTGTTACCTTTTCATATATAAATATAGAGATCGCTTATCTGTCTGTACCTTTTTCCTAGGTGATCTCATCCAAGCTAATGGATTGAAATACTATCCATGTCCTGATGACTTCCAAATTACCTATCCCCAATTCTGATCTTAGAACCCCTTGTTTACAAGGGGTTTGTTTACATATATTCAAATTGCACAGGCATCTCAGGATTAACACGTTCAAAACTGAGATCCTAATGTTCACATCCAAATCTGCTACTCCTACAGTGTCTCTTATCTTGGTTGGTTGCAACTCCATGCAGCCAGTTGCTTAAGCCAAAAACCTTACAGTAACCCTTGGTTTCTTTAATTATTTCCTAAGTCACATCTACTGTATCAGGTGGGAAATGACTTTGATGCAACGGTAGCCTTCAGTTCTGCTACCAGGTATGCTATCCCAGAGATCATGAAACAGAAATGCTCACAGATCTAGTTAAGATGCTCATATCATACCATTTATTAAATGTGTTTAAAACATACGGCAAGGGGGAAGAGATGTGGAGGGTAACACAATCAGGGTAATGAGCAAACAGAAGGGCCATATTATTTAAATCTCGGGTTGTATAATGTTCATATTTTTGCTGTATCAGCCTTCCCTGCTCATGGTGTGGTGGACAGAATCAAAGGTAAGATTTGAACAAGGGGTCCATTAGACTGAAGGTGTCTGAGGCCCAAACATATACTTGCTCTACTGGAGAGATGCAGGGGTAAGTATACCTGGCCCATAGCTGTAGCTTATGAATTGGTTTGCTGAACAGCTATGGGATGTGTATGCAGTGTTTTAGGTAGAGCACATGAAAGGCCGTAACCATGCTATACTAAGTGTCATCAGCAGGTGGCCAATTTATGAATGATGTAGTTGTGAGCCCAGAAATGAAATTATAATATCTTATGTTTTATTCTTTTCATCTCTTTTTATCTAGAAGTAGCAAGTTTGTATATTCCATCATTTATTCCATCTATATTTAACATGCATAATAGGTTGCTAAGTTACTATCTATATTTAACACACACTATGACTTCTGCCTGTGTGTCACAAGCTATTTGCTTACTCACTAGCTAAATTTAAAACACAAGTTTCACTAATATCTTACAGGCTACTAGTTTACTTATAACCTATGCTTAATGCCTCTTAGCAGTTTTATCCATCCTCTTTGTTTTTGGTTTTTAAAACAATTAAATATTCTCAAATATAGCAAACACTTAGAAAATTGTGTAGGTTGTCCTTCAAAACATTTAAAGAATTCACCTACTATCCATCATGCTCACTAAAGTAATCCAGATGCAAGCCACTGTCATATCTTGCCTGGATTGTTGCAGAAGTATCTAACTGGTCTCCTTGCTACCATCCTTGCTTCCCTTAGTCTATTCTCCACATATCAGCTGTGTTGAGACAATGTGAGCTCAAATCACTCCTCCATTCGCTTTTCACCTTACTGGTAAATAAAGGTCTAAGTCCTCACCTTTACTTACAAAGCCCTATGTGACCTGGTACTCCATTACATCTCAGACACCATCACCTATCACCCAACCCCACACTTATAGAAAATTAACCTCACAACTCAACTCAAGGCTTGTGCATTATCCATGTTTCTACTTGATGGAATTCTCTTCACCCAGATACCCATGCCTCCTTCCAGTCCTTACTCGAAATTTGCCTTCTTAGTCCTTCAGAGTCCTTCTCTGATTACCTGAACTAAAATTTGAACTTTCTCCCCACTACACATTGCACATTCCCCTTTCCTATTTTATTATATTTCTCTTTTTAGCATTTACTATTTTACTTCCTACTAATTTTTACTTTACTTAATGTATATTACTTGCATATTATTTAACATACTATTTTACTTATATTGTTATCTTTTGTTTTTAAATTTTATGTCTCTCACATAATTAAATACCCTCCATGACGGTTTTGTATTTTTGTTTACTGATGTATCACTTGGTCCTATAATAGTATCTGGCACATAATAGGTGATAAATAAACAAGTGTTAAATGACTGCATGGATGAATATTACTCTATGTGTGAGCAATGCTATACATTAATACAATAATCGCAGTAGAGAAAATTCAGTGTTACCCTAGTATAAAGAGCATGTTCTTGTAATTAGATGAATCTGAACTTGAATACAGGCTCTGACACTTACTGATTAGGCTTTGAAATATGGACTAAGTTGGGCAATTTGAAATGAAGACAAAAGTCACTCTAGGCTGAGGAAAGCAGAAAAGTCAAGATAGGAAATTTCTTGGCACTTATAGAAGAGAACAAGTGATTTAATTTGGTCGAAGAAAACGTGAAATATATTAAATGTGTAACAAGCATAAAATATAAATTGCTGATAGAACATAGAGGTTTTTAAGGAAATTTAGGAGAGTGGACTTGCTATATAGGCAAAAGAAAGTGAAGACGATTTTATAAATGTTATTATTAAGGCTGTGAATAAGAAAATTTAATCTGATTCAGATGGGGTTAAGCTGAAGGTAATGATAACAACTGAAAAGCTATTAATATTTATGTGGTGTAGAAGATATGTATTAAGGGCCTGAGTCAGTAGGACATTTATAAAAACTAAGGGAACATAATGAAGAAATGTTATGAAGAAAGAATTGACTAGATGTGTCTCATTTATTGAATATCAGATCACTATATAGAAAAAAGAGCATGTCTTATATATAAACCTCAATGACTTTTGAGTCATATGCTCATTGACATACCGAAATAAGGACAAGAAACTTTGAAACACAGTTCACTTGGGGACATACTAGGTTTGAAACAACAGTGAACATCAAGGTATAGATACATATCAAAGATTTGAAAATGAGTTGGAAATGGGGCTGTTAGTCAAGAGAGATTGCAAGTGGTGAAAACATAGATATGATGGTCATTTGCATACAGATTGAAGCCAGCCTGGAGATTAAATCATATTGATAAGAGAATGAGCATACAAATAAGAGGGCCAAGAGATCTTCCATGAGATTGCTATGCTGGGAGTGGGGAGAATTGGAAGAGGAGAAAGAGCCAGATAAGGAAAGAGATACAGAATAGTCAGAGAGAAATAAGAACCTGCTGAGTAGAGGCTCTGAACCAAAGTGCTTCAAGGATAGAAGAAACTTATGAGAACAGAATAAAAGCAATTTGATTTGGGGACTAAGAATACTTATTTGTTGACTAAATAAATCAACAAACTAAGCAAAGTGGTATGTTTGGGGAAAGGAGGCATGCACATGTTTTCCATAGGAGACAGTCATCTGCATGGCTCTCTCCTCATGGAAAACTTCATGTTTCCTTGTAGACCACCAAGTAAACACTTGAATAAAACTCTCTGATGGAATCCAATTCAGCCTGTCTTAAGTTCATTTGAAGTGGAGCAGATACAACCTACAGGGGGCAGTGTAGGCTCAGTCCTTGTGGGACTCTAGAAAAATAATTTTCTTAGTGAGTGTGAATATTTAAAGACATAAACTTATCAAACCTAACTACGCATAGCATCACCTTCTGATGTGCTTCCTTTAGTAACATAATATATCATTCCCATCTTGTGATTTCTGCTGCTTCTTTTCTAAAGGATAAACATTAGATTTATTCGAATGGCTCATGTTAAATAAAACAGATAAGTGAATGTGTTGAATATTTTATGACATGTTATGTATTTGGCAATATTTGCACAAAGGTAGAATAAACAAATAGAGTCTAGCAAGATTTAAGTCCATTTGCAATTACTTCATTAAGGAGTCATACCTGAGCAATGCCTAAATGAGGTGGTAATGAGGTAAAAATGTGCTGTCAGAATAGGCAAAAGGCAGCTCAATAAAGTGATAATGAAAGGGGAAAAAATAAACCTTGATATTTTTGCCTTCGTTTATGCTCCTTTACTTTAGAAGGCAGCACCTATTTCTTAAGTCTTTGTGGTTTCAAAGGGGGAGTGGTGATGAAAACAGTCTAGGGATCAGGAGAGAGTTGGGGGAAGAGTCAAGAGGTCAGGAGTGACAGGAAGGAGCAAGAGAGAAGGATGGATAAACTGAAAATGGGGATAAATATAGCACTTCCCATCCCTAAGGGATTTTATAAAGATTAGATTAGTTCATATATGTGCACATGTGTCATATAGTAAACACTCAATAATGTGTGGCAGAATTATTATTTACTGATAATGAGGAAACCAGTCCCGTTTCTTGTTCAAGATTGTACAACTAGCCTTTGTGAAAACTTGGATGGGAATTTAATTGAGGAAGAGACTGACTCACCCAAACTTTTTCACCCATTCTCCTTTGTTCAGCTTTGCATGAAAATTAGTCAAGGATAGAGGGCATAACTATGCCCTAAAATAAATGTTTCCTCAGGGGAATCTTTCGGAGTTAAGAATTTTCAGCCTCATGCATCAATTAACTGCCAAATAAATCACTAATTAAATGCATATCACTATCTTGAAAAAAATCAATGAGCCTCCAAAAATGTACACTATTTCTTTTACCAATAGGATCACGTCTATAATTTCTAAACTTTCATTCATAGTGTACATTTGATAAAAGTCACATCCTGAAGAACTTTCAAATTGGCTCCACTGAGCCAAATAAATAAAGCTTTCTTTTAAAAAGAAATTCTTGCACATCTAGCAATCCTACCACATTTCATTTCCATGCTCTAACATATACAAGGCTGTAAGTCCCTGTATTTTTAGTTTTCCTACAATATTGCAAGGGTGGAAAATTCCAGTGAGAATATTCCTCCAGCAGAAAGTACTAAATGGTGCATAGCATCTGACCTGATTTTACTGTGACATTTTCTTATAAACACTACAGTTACTATTATATACAAGTTTAAATTAGCAACACTAAAGGAGATCATATGAAGAAGATTGCAGTTATATTTTTCTTAAACAGAATAAATTTAGTTTTAGAATGAAAATATAATAAAAGCATTTACTTCGATTATTACCTTTATGTATCACATATCTAGAAAAATCTCTCCAGTGTGATTGATAATTTTCATATATTTGTCCATACTTTTAAAAGTTAAATATATAAACCTTTTAACGAGCTTCATCTTTTTTTTAATAACCATTGGTAGCCTTTGTAAAAAAAAAAAGAAGTTTAAGAGGTAAATATGTAATGAAGGTACAAATCACTATTATGAGAATTTTCATTCATGAAGAATCAACATATATTAATTCTAGAGCAGTCTCATAACAGAGCAGCATCATATGAAACAATCTATTTAATAATAAAACTGGGAAAAACAAAACAGCTCTTGATGGAGGAGAAAAAAAAGCACTGAAAAATTCAAAGAAGCAAAAGCAATGTTAGATTATCTTGGAAGCTGTTCTCGGGTTTGTAGAACAGAGAGTAAATGTTGACAGACCTGTGAAGGAAATGGGCTCCGTGTGGGGTCAGAGGTGGTGACATAAGCAGCCTGTGTGTAGGCATAGCTCTTGAACCGAGGCTTGGGAGAGGAAGGAGTTCGCTCATAGCCCTGGGCTAGACTGACTGTGATCTGCAGAGAAAGGTTTGGGGGAGGGGATAGACAGGAGGAGGAGACATCATAAGTAAGCTGGAAGGACTGCTTTCCAACACACTAAAAAACAGAACGTTAGGTGGAAATGATGAGATGAAAAGTTTAATCCTAGACACATATAAGTGATATTAGAAACTGGTACACTCCAAGAATTGTGGTGCTTAATGTCATGGTGGAGAGCAAATGATCTGGGAAGATATGAGGGTGGGATTTAACCACGAGGATTCCATACTGACACAACTCCAGCACTTATATGGAATGGTGCTCTTCAATCTGGCAAAAACAAGCATCCAAAAGCAATTTTCTCTAAACCCAAAGTAAACAAAGCCAGAATTCATCAGGTCAATACCCTGGAAAGGACTGAAGCTTTCATAAGCTAAATATAGAACTAGCTCAGTAGAGTGAGAAAATTAGGCCTGAGAGCTTTCCACACCTTCAGCAGAAATTTTGCTAAAGGCTTTTTCATCATTGTTTGTGCCTAAGAAAGTTAGAAGAAAACACCCAAAATACCCACTGCTGAGATCAAGAACAAGCCAGTGTCATGGAAGAATCCCACTGGATTCTATGAAATGATATAATAAAGGATTTAATCATATGTATTCTTCATTTAATTCTTATTTGAAATATTTTAAACCACTTTTTTCTTTTCATGATTATTAACTGTGAATAATCAAAATTTGTGAATACATCAAGTTGCCACCAAACTTTTAAAAAGTTATTAAAAGCAGTACTTGCCTTTGTTCTTGCTCTCTTTGCTCTAGTCAATGGAGAATTTAAAGCTAATATGCACATAAGTTTGCCTTTCATTTTATTTTGTGTTACACAATGAAAATGCAATATATTCTGTATTCTATGTTCCTATAATAGGATATGTATTAATAGTATTTTAACCATGTGCTTTGAAATAAATATTGTAGCCCATATCAGATAAAATTTAAAAGGTTTTTATAGTCTCTGTCTGTATACAAATGCACACATTATGCTTTATATAAATATGTGTGATTATATATATATATCCATCATATATGTGTACATGTATGATACCTAAAAACACATATGAAACAGCAAACATCTTTGATATTAGCTGTCCTTAGACATTTTACCTGTTGAGAATAGTGCATTTGATGATGTAATTGAAAATGTTCTTCTTTAGTCACTTTAGATGGCCTTGGCAACATTTCCACTTCCTGGATGGCTTCAATGCTCACTTGCTGAGGCAAAACTTGGAAGAGTGATGTGATGTACATTAAGATGGACTTCTTATCTGGGTAAGTGGTGGCAACATCTGTAAGCACATTAAAACCACACATCAATTTTTGGTTTCTATATTTGAGACTCTGAAAGGGTAATGGACAAATCAATGCTACAGGAAAAGGACAGATTAATGAACACTCGATTGTCCATGAATGTCCTCCAGAGACTAATTAGAACATGATAATCAGGCCTAAAATGTCCTTTCAATTTGGCAGACCAATGAGATGAGCACTAAAGTTAATTTCTTTTCCTTGTTCGCACAAAAATTTCATTCCATAATACTTTCTCCTAAGTCAAATTGCCAGACTGGCCCATCTAAGAGGGTAGCTTTCATTAGATAAGAAACAAAAATAAAACATTACATTTTCCTTTCCATGGAAAGTTACACTAACATGTCAATTAAAATGCTGCATTACTAATTAAACAATTACACAAAAGAGTTTAATGTCTCGGCTTCCAGTAAACAAACCTTAACACCTCCTAATTGAATTTTTCCTAGTGTCAAAGTGTACAAAGAGCTAAATATGTCTCTGTGTTGAAATGAGCCATGTATTTTCACAATAAAAATTAAATAAAACAGAAATATGCCTTACGAATAATGATTTGTAATATTCCTTTAGTATATTAAAATACTGGTTTACATTATGGTGCATCTGGTAAAGTAGGGTGTCACTTTCCTTCTCAGATTTTAGAGATAAATTTGAAAGTCCTGAACATAAAGTTGATCCGACTTCATGTTCTTTGCCACATTCAGGGAGTGAATGAAACCCAGCACGTAAAGTCAATAACAAATTGTAATAACACATAAAGAGTCAGCTTCTTGAAAATGTTCTTTGGCTACTTGGCATTACAATTTACTTACTGTACTTATTCCAGGGAATCAAGATATAAAATAATTTTTTATGTGAAGTTGTATCATTAATCCCAGAAGTGTTAAAACATAAGTCCTGATAATGATATACCATTTAGCCTTAAAAAAGAAGGAAATCAATGGATGACATTAAGTGAACTAAGCCAGCCACAGAAAGACAAAATCTGCAAAATCTCAGTTCTGTGCAGAATCTAAAAAGTTGAATTCATAGAAATAGAGAGTAGAATGATGCCTACCAGGGGCTGGGGAGGGAAGAAGTTTGGGCCATATTGGTCGAAGGATGCAAAAGTTCATTCATCAAGATAGGAGGAATAAGTTCAAGAAATAAGATCTATTGTACAATCTAGTTTATAACAATGCATTGTATTCTTAAAAATTGCCGAGAGTAGGTTTTGAATGTTCTTGCCACAAAAAAGTAGTACCTGGCATAATGTATATGTTAATTCAGTCTATTTAGCTATTGCATAATGTATACATATTTTAAAACATCATGTTGTATATAATAAGTATATACACTTTTTCAATTAAAAATAATTAATTAATTTAAAGCCAAACAAGAAAGAGAAATGTAAGTCCTGGTAGGAGGTCAAAGCAAAGTTAAGGCAATGTGGCAATGCGTTTTTCTTGCCATAAATTTATCTTAGCTTAATTAGCATTAAAAGATCTATTTTAAATATGTATATTCAGATCAGGAATTCTGATTATGAGTGAAAAAGCCAAGAATAAAGTCATAAGTCCACAAGCACAAAAGGAGTTTGAAAAAGTGACTTAGTCAATTCCTTTACAAGTACCAGGCACAGGATTCATCAGGACAACTATTTTTAAAAAGAATTAAGAGGAGGGAAAAATTAACTAATGTTCCTTGGTCTGCTTCTATCCCTAGTATCATACAGTGCTTCTCAAATTTTAATGGCATATGAATCACCTGGGGACCTTTTTAAACTATAGAATCTGATTCAGTGGGTCATGAGGGGAGCCTGGAGCTCTGGATTTCCAATAGACTCCCAAGTGATTCTGAACTTGCTGGCCTGCCATGGTTCGAATAAAAAGGCTCAAAAAATATCACATGTAAGAAGACTCTTACATCATCTTCCATTTCATTATTTTATTCATTTTTTCAAAAGATATCTACTGGACTCTTAAATGCACAAGGCTAAGAGATACAAAGTTATACAATACACATGCTTCATTCCTTATATAATTTAATTATTAACCAAAAAATGGTAATACTAATTTTTGAAAGTACTTTTTAAAGAAAAACCTAATGCATATTTTGTGCATGACTACTGCTACTAACTTAGCTTTGGTGTTTTGAAGCCTAGAGAAATCCCATTCGTCTGATAACTATTCTTCAAGGATTTATTATATGGTCAATCCTCCACCATATCTTGGAATTCTACAATACTTTCTTCCTTCTGATGAGTGACTTGTCAGTATTACCTTTGATGAGCATAACAGAAATCTTTCATTTGTGAGTATGTTAAATAAAACCAGGCTGTGAGAAAGGCATTGAATTAAAAAGGGTTGACCTCATGCCTATTCACTGCTATGTTTTACATAAGCATGTGCATGTATATGTTTGGCTTCAAATATATGACATGATAAAAAGAAAAAAAAAGGTGAAAATAGGGCAGGCATTATTTCTATTGTTCCAAGCAGATGTCAAATATATTAATAAATTTTATCCATATAAAACATCATGCAAACTGAAAGCAAGTATTCAAAAATATCAGTCATTACAGTAAATGTGCACTTACTCAACCAACCTATTGACATTTTTAGCCCAAACTATTATTCTCCCATCTCTGAGATCATGTGGTATTCAAAAGTGCCAATAGGTAGAAATCAATATTTCTCTTATTAAAGAAGTGAATTTAGACCTTCTAAAATATTTTGAATTCTTTTGACATATTAATATATTTACTAAAGATCTATTATATTCAAAATATTTTAATTGATTATCCAAGAGATTTGGAAGATAGAGAATTCATTAATTCTGCTTACAATTTAGAATAATAATAAAGGAAATAAATAAATAAGAAGAAAAGTACAAAATAATTACATTGCTGAACCAAATTTAAAATGCGTTCCTCTATTTGTCACAACCAGTGCTTTAACATGTTCAGATAAAGAAATTGTATATTATTGAAGGATTAAACAATTTCTTATAAATAGGAAACGAAAATAGGTATGTATAGGATTTTGTTAGCTGGAAATGAGGAATGAGAAAGAGTATTCCAGGCAGTGAAATAGCATGAATAAATGTGCAGAGATCGGGACAGATTAGACATGTACCAGGAATAGTGCCTCTGTGGCTTAGCCACAGAGAGCAGAATAGTCAAAAATAAAATAAAACAAGTAGATTGTATGTGGAATATTGAGGGATCATCAATAGTAAACTAGAACATTTGGCTTTAGTTCAATAGGTTAGAGAGTAACTAGTTACTTTTGAGCAAGAATGGGACTCCATCAAAATCTTATTAAAGTGAAACCTTTAAGTGCACAATAGATTGATAGAGAGAAGAACTGGAGGGAAGTAGAAGGCTAGGGACATAATCCAAATAGGAGGTGTTAGAGAACTAAAATAGAATTGTGTAAGGGGAGAATGAAAACAAGGAGATGTATGACAAAAATTCTAAGAGAGGTCCAAAATGACTTCATTCAATTTTCAAATAATTTAATACACAGTCTTTGGAAATGCCTATATACAAAATTCTGTGCTAAACTCTGAAGTTATAAGGACTAATAAAGTGAGAATGAAATGAAGGAGGAGGAGGATGGAAGGAGGACATTGATTATTTTGTAGCCATGGTAACAAGTAGCCACCAACACAAGTTTCAATCCTATTTAATCAATTAACAATTAGCTGCCTCTGTGATTGTTATCTTGCTTCCCCAAGCCAACTAGTGGCAAATCCTCCCTTCTGAAAGTCTGCTAATCAGAAGTAGATTCACTCCAATGAACACGATTCTAAATGCAAACGAATTAACAGTGGTCTCACCTGAGTTACCATGCTTCTAAAGCTGACATCAACCTACTCCCAACCTTGAATGTTCTCATATCACTTGACCTCTGGGTTCCCCCCAAACCTAAGAACATTTTATTTTCAGAGACTATGGTTGAGCAGCATAGTTCTCTCTTATTTAAGTAAGCAATAAATTTAGCTATGTGTTTTTATTTAAAATATTGATTAATGTTCTCATCATTTTATAAAATTCAAGTGATGAAATTCGCTTGTAAATTTAAACTTATGAATGGGAACTTATTAGACGGGAGTATAATGCAGTGAAAGAATGAGCAATCCTGAATCGGAAGACCTGGATTTTAAAAAAAATTGTATCTAAATATTTATATCTGTAAAGAAAGATCCT
>NW_012137414.1:3776976-3827600 GCF_000956105.1 Propithecus coquereli
CAGTGTCTCACTCTGTTGCCCGGGCTAGAGTGCCATGGCGTCAGCCTAGCTCACAGCAACCTCAAACTCCTGGGCTCAAGTGATCCTCCTGCCTCAGCTTCCCGAATAGCTGGGACTACAGGCATGCGCCACCATGCCCGGTTGATTTTTTCTATATATTTTTAGTTGTCCAGCTAATTTCTTTCTATTTTTAGTAGAGATGGGGTCTCGCTCTTGCTCAGGCTGGTTTCCAACTCCTGACCTCAAGTGATCCTCCTGCCTCAGCCTCCCAGAGTGCTAGGATAACAGGCGAGAGCCACATGCCTGGCTCCAAAGAAAGATCCTTAATATCTTTTACTTCTGTTCCCCAATCTGAGAAATAAAAATCAGAGTCCCAATCTCACCATGATGTGATGAAGCTCAAACGCGATAATGTTTAGAAAAACTATAAACTTTGTTAAACCTTAGTACTGTTGCTATATTATAATTGTTGTTTCTATTATTAATACAAAAACAAACCTAGTTATAGGAGAACATTAGTACTATTAACAGGAAGTCAGAAAAAGGAGCTGTTTGGCAGGAAAGGCCTTTTATCACTTATTACATATTTATAAAGTGATTATTGTGTGCTATAGAATATGATTATCCTATGTTAAATTATACGTATTCAGCAGATGAGCCACCCTACAAATAATTATAGACCTTTCTTTGTATTAGAGATCAAAATAAATGTCATGGCTTGGGGGTAATTCTGTTAAGAAACTGAATAAAGAGAACACTTGAAGCCATAGAAATTGATGAGAATTGTATAAGACAAAGACTGACTTAAAAAGCAACGGTACAGATAATGAGTACTACAGTATTTGAGGAGTGTGAAAATGATGGGATGTGATTTATACGTTTTTATTCCAAGACATAAACATTGTATGAAATGAGAGAAGTGGCTGAACCTTCAAATTAAGAATTTACAATTATATGCAATTAATTTTTGCACTAAAACCCTAATGTATCCATTGCCACAAAAGTTTAATAATTGCTAATCTAATTTTTGAAGTCATCTCAGAATGAAATCTTGAGAAGTTATAATACTGCTAGACTATTTTATTTTATGAACAATAACATTGATTCTGATGAGCATATGATATTGGAGACTATAATGGAACAAATAAATCATTTAGTGAATTTCTGTCATTTTGGAAAGACAACTTGAAGCTCACGGTGGTTTCAAGGCAAGTTCGAAAGCCATCAGATTAGAACCCAGTCATTGCATTATACTACCTCAGTACTTTACCTTCAGTCTCTCAGATAACGCTTTCTTAGAGTATATGAAGACCAAGTATCAGAAAGTCATTATCTAAATGGTCACCCTGTGATCAGTGTGGTTCAATTACCAAACACTATCTCCATTTGCTATATCAGCACTTATTTCTAATAAGAGAGATATAATAAAACTAAATATCCATAAGAATGAAGCTTCAGTAGTAATCAAAGATGCAAATTAAATAAAGATGTGGGTCTTTAATAATATTCCTTTGCCTATCAAATTTGCAAAGAATCACAAAAGAATAAAAATCTATGTTGCAGAGGCTTCAATGATTTGGTCAACCTCCTCCTTAGCTTGAAGAGTATCAATTGTTTCCAACTTTATAAAAAATATATTCGCAATGTCTATCAAAACTTTAAAAACAATCATATTCAATGACCTGGTAATGTTCCTTCAAGGTTCCACCCCAAGGAAATAATAATAAATTTAAATAAATATTTTTGTACATTTGATATCAAATTTAAACAGTATTTACAGTACAAAAAATATTTATATATCATACAAAAAGGAAAATATCAGACCAATCCAAATGGCTTAATAGTTACAGAATTAGAGAATGATTAGATGTATAACTGTATAGTAATATTTAAAAAGCCAACCAAAATGTTTCTTTTGATGACTTATAAGGTAATATAGTAAAATCAATACCTTATAACATCAAAAAGCAGGATTTATAGTTTATGTAGAATATCATAGCAATTTTAGGGGAAAAACCAGGGTACACAAATGAGTTTGTTATGAAATTGGTGCCTTCAACAAAACTATTCTTATCTTGGGCAGTCAACCTCAGGAAAGCCCGATTAGCCTGCTGTAAGGCGTAACATCGAAACACCTCTGGGGAATCTAAACAAGAGGCTCCACTGTCTAAATCTCAGTCCAGCTTTCTGCCAAGAGAAAGGAAGGAATTGAAATACTGGATTATAATATATATCATGTGTAATTGGAAAGAAGCAAGATTGCAAAGATAACAGACGTATAAACATGCACTCAATGCTTTGGTTGGTCAGCCTTTTAAGAGTTGTGTTAAAAAAAAAAAGTGGAGGATATCATTTAGAAACCATGATGAGAATAAACCTGGATTATTCTGCACAGAGTCTGTATTAGGAACAAAACAATAAAAAATAGATTCAATGTTTGAAAGAGAAGGGGGATGGATAAACTGGGAAGAAGAAACGTGTTGTCACAAATGACATAGAGAGCTCTAAATACCAACAAGGAAAGACATGTATGTTGACACAATCAAAACCTGTGGTTGCAAAAATAAGCAAATACATGGGTATGAAGTTCTAAAGAATGTAGTGCTGGAATTAAAATTAGTTATCTTTTAAGGGTTTCAAATGAAGAGATTTATGTCATCTGAGCTCTAAATGCTGGAATTTTTAAGTTGTAGATGATATCGTATCAATGGACTAATTCGTTAAAGCATTAGATTTTTATTTTCAATTTTTAATGTTTTACTTTCAGTGCTGCGTTGTACATACATGCATTTTCTAGTTACAAGTCACTATGTACAATGGATATAAAACATTTTAATAAGAAAATCATTTGCACAATCCTCCCATGTTAAATTTTTTAACATTCTGCAAGATATGTTCTGCCTTCACTAAAGCAAGTACTCCTTAATTAATCAATTTTTAGCATTTCATTCGCTGATCCAAGTAGTTGCTTTTATCATTTAACAACAATGCTTCTCATTATAGGACTATAAAATATCATAATGAAATTAATTTGCATTGATGAAGATGATTGAGTTTCATAATAAAATTAATAATGATAAAAGCAATGGTTTTTATTTATCCATGAGAGACATTAAACAATTTTATCTTTTGAATATCCAATTATTCTTTTCAATATGATTATGGTGTAGCTAGCAGAAAACTGTCACCATCATCTTGTTACACATAGAAAACAGTGACTCAGGATGCATAATGCTTACCTAGAGTGTAATAGGGAAAAACAAAAACAAAAATAAAAATCAGGTGCTTACAGAAGCTTCTGATACACTGAAATCTCTTTGAGCTATTAACCAAAAAATCCTAAATATACCTATGCAAATGGAACTTAAACATCATATGTTTAATCCAATAAATAGTGTTAGCTGGAAGTTATAGTATTGATTATGAAAAGTACTGTATTGAAAAATGAGACACTAAAAATATATATTAATATTTAACAAACATTCATCGAGTTACTTCTTTGTGCCAGACTATATTCCAGACTTTAAGGATACAGAGGTAAATAAATGAGTCCAGAAATCTATTCTCATGGAAAATTGATTCTAACAGAAAGGAAAGTGACAAATAAATAATTTCAAAATTCTCAATTTACCACTTGCCAACATATCCCTATCACCTAGTCTTTTTGCTTCATTGTATTAAAGAATTGCCTTCCACAAAAGCACTCTCTTTGCTGGGCTCTTTTATGGGAATTAAATAGAAATGGAAATTCTATAGTGTTAATATCAAACATACTGAGAGTGCCTGAACACAAATGCACAGAAGCTGGTGGCGAAAAGTCAATTAAATGGAAATTCTCAACTGATCCCAACTTTACAAGTTTCAAATAAACCACCTTTAAGTTGAACAGTTTTTCAAACAAAGATCAAGTGGTCTGCCCTGTGCAGCTAATCAACATGAAAGTTCTCTTTAAATTTGCAATTCCAAAATGCAACAAATTTTAAAATTTGTTGCTTTGCCAGCTACTCTTAAATTTGTACCTGTTGAAATATATCTTATTTCTAAAAAATACTCTCAGCCTCTTAAAACGTTAGACCAACTTTTTGGTACGTATCTTCTAAAACCAGGAGAATAGAAGCTACCATGACCTAACAAATGGAAGCTAATCAGTCAGTGTGGGAGACTATTGATAGAAAAACATTTGTACTTTCTTATAATTCTCTCTACACGCCTATTGTGGGAACAACTATTGGAGTTTCCATTTGAGATGGAAGTATTTTGACTCAGTGACATTTAACTCTGCTTTCTTAATTGTCACCTGCTGTTTTTGTGCTTTGCTTTTGAGCTAACCAAATTGACTTTTTTTCCTACTGCTAGAAAAAGTGAATTAAGTTTCAAAAGTAATTCTACCCCCATCTTCTTTACTAAAACACAATATTCTATTTCTACACTCTCACTCTTTATAGTGTTTCAGAAATGATAGTTGATAAACAATGGGGCCAGAATGGAAATGCTCATTGAACAAATTTAATTGCTTATTATGGTTCTATTTGGTATGTTTTGTGATTTTGAAACATGCTTGATGTATAAGAGCAGTTTTGAGGCAAATCCCTCAGTGATAACTAGCTTAAAGCAGAAACCATATATAAAGATCACCCTTTTTTGAAACAAACATTATAAAAATGTACCTGCTTCCCTTTGTCCCTGCTTTTATCAGTAAAAGGAGTCATTTTATTAATAGTGTCTTAAAAGTAGCTAAGGATGATGCTAAGAGAGAAAATGAATGGACCAAGTAAATACTCAATATATACGATCTATTATTTGTCATGATTTGTTTCCAGTTGGCACATAATTATAATTTCTAAGTTTGCCTGCATTTATACTTTCAGCAAATATTTGTGGGGCACCTACGATGTTTAAAACATATCAATTCAAAGGGAATTAATCATTTTTTATAATTAGAATGGTTCCATCTCTGAACTCCTAGGAAAGAAATCAGTAGGACAATTGGACCAGCCAGATGGAGTACAACCCTGCTATGACTGAAACAAAATATTTATGCTGGAAGGTATCATAGTAGCACCATGTACGATATACAACATTAGAATAATGGGTTCAGTGTTAAGCAAAACACTGTCACACACAAACTTCACAAATTACAAAATAATTGATGGCAAAAATAGATTATTTGGAACTAATTCCAAATTTTATAATATTCTAACTGAAAACTGAAACCAGTCACAAAACGGCATGCATTTGTATAGTGACTTATCACTAGTAGAGGCATGCTGATGAAACACACAATAAACAAGTGGCAAACTTCAATACCATTTTTAAATTACAGAGATACATTCTGCTTTTGATAGTACTAATAAAATTTCACTTCAGTGTGAGTTTGGAGTTTCTGGCTTCCACGACTGTAATCAGGACTTAACAATTATAAATACAAATGCATGGATGGCAAATAACTTCCAATGTGATAAAAATGTAATTTAGAACTTCACAAAAGAGAAGATAATCAAATATGAAGCAATTATGGAGAAAAGTACAAGTGAAAAAGAGAATGAGCATCAAAAAACTTACAATACTCAAATATGAAGACGATCATAAGTAATAACTATACAAGAGAATGTAATCAATGATGTTAAAAAGGCATAAAACATAACTCGAATGATTGAGTTTCATAAAAATTGGATATACTAAATAAAAGTATTTTTTTGAATATTGAATAGAATTTGATATGTCCATATTGATAAATACTGCATGAATGGAGGTGTAATGTGTAATAAAAGAACATAGCTAGTGAGAGAGAGTTGTTATTTTTGCATGCTCCTATGCAGTATGTTTGGATTTTAATTATTGAAAACAAACTCCCTCATCTTTCCACTACAAGTCACAGATATTGACAGCTATATCCATTCTGCTGTTCTTTCCTCCTGTTACAATTAAAGTGTTTTCATTACAATTAAGGCAAATGTCTCCATTTGTACTTTTCACATGTTTCCTATTGAATCATCAATCTTTCCTCAGCCTACAAACATGCTTTCCTAGTTCCCAATTTAAAGACAAAGAAAAATTTTATAAAATAACCAGTGGTGTGTTGATAAACTGTTTCTCCAAAAGAAAAAAAAAAGCAAATAAACAAGCAAAAATCACAACAACAAAATCCCTGATTTGTAGTGTTTGCCAATCTCTGAGGTGTACATACTATCACTATGAATGATTTCAGGTCACCAATGATTTAACAACATGCTGGCACAATTCCTGAATATTCCATTGTAACTATTAATAGGTTTATTCCCTTCTTCTTTCCCCTTCCAGTTCTCTGCTCCTCTTCACAATAGTACTTTGTTTCAGCTATACTCTATGTACCTACTTTCCTACACCTCCTCCCATGCAACTCATGTTTACTGAGCACCTAATATGTGCCAAGCACTGTTCCAGATGCTGGGAATATAGCAGTAAACAAAACAAAATTCCTGCCCTCACGGTGCCTATATTCTAGCTGAGACAAAGATGATAAATAAAATCAAATCTCCAGCCTCTCATATTTTAAGTTCTATAGAGAAAAATAAAGTGGGTAGGGAATGCATGGTGTCAACATTTTAAAAATGATGAGTATGGCAGGCTTCTCTAAGTAACACTAGATCAGAGAAATGGCTTTTCTCTTTTACTTCACTAATGGCTACAATGTTGCCAAGCCTAATGGATGTTTTTCTATCTTCATCTTACTCTATAGCTCCCAGTAGCACTCTTTCATTCTTTAACTGCTTTTTTTCTTAGATTCTTTAGCAATATATTTTTCAGGTTTTACCCCTATCTAGCCAAACTTTCCCAGGCTGTCTTTCTGGCTCTAACTTTTTAAATGATAGGAAATTTTGGAAAGGCTTAGATGTTGGATCTGTGTCTTCTTAAGCTACACTCACTCTCTCCCTATGTGATGTTATCTAATTTTAGTTCTCTCTCTTTTTCCACTTTACTTCTCACCCATCCCCACCTAAATGCAAATGATTTCCAATACCCATCTCTAACTGAGATCTCTCCCCTCGGGTCATGACAGCTGATTAGATTTCTCCATTTAGAGATATCTCAAATTTGTTACATTGAAAATAGAGCTCTCAATTCCCTCCAAAATCATTAGTTTCCCATTTATCTTCATTACAGAATATGGTAAAACCATTCATGTATTGTTTCAGGCTGTAAATGTAGGAACCATTATTGGTTGTCTTTTTTTTTTCCTTCATTTCCTCATTTGGTCCCTTGTCCTTTTTTGTTTCTAAGAGGATTGCATGTGCCCACCTGTCTTCATGTTCACTATTACTATCTCACCCAAGCCATGATCCTCACCTTCTGGGACCAACACATTCACATCCCAACCGTTGTCATGCCTTTCAGTCCATTCTGCATGCAACAGCTTGACTTATCTTTTCAAAAACACAAACTTACTTGCAACATCTTCCTACTTACAACCCTTCAAAGTCTCCTCATTTTGCTTAGAATCCATTTAAAGTCATTCCATGCCTTATAAAGTACTATATAACTCAATCCTGCACATTTAGCTAAAGGCACTCTAATGGTGTCTCTCTTTCAGTTTTCCCATTACCTTTCTGATGTATTGGCTTTGTTTTATTTTGTATCTCAAATTTACAGGCCCCTTTACACCTCTTGATCTTTTACACTTGCTGTTCTCTGTACTTGGAATATTTTCTCCATCTTTTTGAAGTTTAGATTCACTCTTATCTATTAGGTTTTAGCTCATATATAATAGCACTTCTTCAGAAATGCATTTGTCATCATATTTTAAGAAGCTTGCTCCCTTTGCCTTTATTTCACATTGATTTGTTTCCTTTACATCACTTGTCACGACCTGTCATTATTGTGTTCATTTATTTTTATTCATTTATTATTTCTCTCCCTAAAAAAATATATGCACCACAAGGGCATGAACTTTATCTAAATTGCTTTACCACTGACTGACAATTCATAGATACTCAATATTCATTAAATCAGTAAATGAATGAATGAAGAGATAATTATGGCTGCTGTGAATAAAGGTTCACTTTGGTGGTCTACATCTATGAACACAGAGTAAGACAAATGTTGAAAATTGAGAACTAGTTGAAGGAGAATAAAGCACACAGAAAAGAACAGGAGCAGGAAGTATTTATTGTCCTACAAAATTATGTGAAAGAGATTAAATTTGATATTTAATTAATTTTTATCAAGCATCAATAATACACAAGGAACTACTACCATGTTTTCCCATTTAAACTTCACCACTCTCTCGTGAGTTAAGAATACTGCCCAAGGTCTGCCCAACTAGCAAGAATACTGCCCAACTAGCAAGTGATATTCTGATTAAGGTGAAAAAATAGACTCCAGGATTTCCAACCCAGTTATCTCATTTTATGACCTTGGACAAGGTTAAGCATGAGCCTCAGCTTCCTATTGTATAGCAAAAAGGTTTTCTTAAATTATTTATTACACTTTCAAAAATGAGACTTGATTTGAAGAACATCTCATGCTCTAAGAACTGGATCAGGCTTTTTTAAGTGATAGGGAAAGAAGCATTAATTTATAAATTAGAGAGCATTATGAGGTTAATCAAGAAGCCTATGAGTGATGATGACAAAGTTAGTACATTTTAAATTCAGATTGAAAATACTCAAGCTAATACTCAAGACACAGGAAAACTAATGTTTTATTCATTGTTCCTAAACTTTGACATATACTCTACAAAATAGCACAGTGCTTTGCAAAAATACATGTTCAAAATTAATATTGACTGATGTCTACAGAAAAATCTATTCAAGCACTCTCAGACCCAGGGTAGAAAAAGCAGACTCCTTGGAGAGGATAAAGCATAGCTTTCAGGAATTTTCTACTAAGTGTCTGCATACCTCGAGGTCTGAAAGAGTCAAGCAAGTGAAAGCTTTGCCATATCACTAAAATTATGACTGAGTAGTGGGTAGAATCCTACAGAATAATTACAATTGTATTAATAAAAGAAGTTCTGTAAGCTGAGATATGGGAATGAGAAAGGGATTCAACTAAGAAACAAAGAAAAATTCAGCATGATATACACACATTTATAAATAATAAATATTGTCAGTAATATAACTGATATATATTTAAATGTTTCATATTTGGAAGGCAACTTTATTTTTTTGACCAGAGATTAGTAACATCAAGGAATGAGTAGAGGCCGGGCGTGGTGGCTCACATCTGTAATCCTAGCACTCTGGGAGACCGAGGTGGGCGGATCATTTGAGCTCAGGAGTTCCAGACCAGCCTGAGCAAGAGTGAGACCCTGTCTCTACTAAAAAATAAATAGTAAGAAATTAGCTGGACAACTAAAAATATATAGAAAAAATTAGCCAGGCATGGTGGCGCATGCCTGTAGTCCCAGATACTCGGGAGGCTGAGGCAGGAGGATCGCTTGAACCCAGGAATTTGAGGTTGCTGTGAGCTAGGCTGATGCCACGGCACTCTAGACCAAGCAACAGAGTGAGAATCTGTCTCAAAAAAAAAAAAAAAAGGAATGAGTAGAGAAAAGGAAAGACATTATACATCATCTCTTTTCTATTTTATTTATTGGTTGTTCATTTTAGCCATTTTCGATTTTAAAATTTCTTCTTTGTCCTCAGTTGCTGGACAAAGGTTAAAACTGATATGCTAAATACTAAATAACTCAGTTTCTTGACACAGCTTCTGACTCTTCTTGATTCTGAAATTTCAGCTTCTCTCAAATACCTCTCCGCTTCAGATTGAAACCTACTATCATGGGCCTGTCTTTCCTAATGACTGCAATCCCCAGGGCTTGGTGTAACTAACTCAATGACTATATCCTGTGAAGACCGACTCACTAATAATAGCTCTAGTACCTATACAAGCTCTGGTCTTGGATTGACCAAATGGACGATTTCCAGTTTCATCATAATGGGAACTTGTCCCTTGATTAAGAAACCTTTCACTCAAAGAAAACAAGTCAGGTTTATGCTCTTGGTTCTAAGAGTAAACCTTTTAGTTCCCCTTGATGTTTTATTTTATAAGTTTGGACTTAATATCTCACTTATAAACAAGTTTTTATTACAAAAGCCATACATGCTTATTGTAGTAGAAAATTAAAATAGTATATAAAGTGAACAGTGAAAATACCCCACATCTCTACAACACCACAGTTGCGTTATCTAGAGGTAATATTTGTCAGCAGATGCTATCCATATATCCATATATCGATTCATCCATGCATTTAGCCATCCATTTATCTATTCATCTGTCTATCTAATGAGATCAAATAATGCGCACATTACCTACGCATCTACTTTCCTACAAACCTTCATAGGATGTGTCTGGTTAGTATAGATTCAAAGTTTTGTTCTACCACTCACTGGCTCTGTAAATTTTAATAAGAAACTTAATATCTTTATGTCTTCATGTCTTCATGCCCTTATCAGTAAAATAGAGCAAAGGCTTTTGAAAGAACTAAAATAAATGCAAGTAAAACATTTAGAACAATGCCTGGCAAAAAGTAAGTTTTCAGCAAATTACAAGTTAAAAATGTATATACACATTTATATACACAATTTGGACTTAAAATTGATTCCAATAATGCATGCATTTATTATCCATTTATTTATTCTGTAACTATTTAATGGGAACCTACCATAAGTCAAGGATTATGCCAGACAGTGTAGGTATAATAGTGAGCAGAAATAAAAAACAAACAAAAACAAATGTGGACCCTGATTTTATGGCATCTATGGTCCAATGATAAAGTTATACCTGCATTCCATAGTATGGAAAATACAAAACACAAAAAACACAAAAACAATGCTGCAATTAACATCCATACACATTTATCTTAGATACATGAAACCTCAGGATAAAATGTAGGTACAACTTCATATTTTGAAAGATAATATCACATTGCCTGTTTAAAATATTACAAGTTGTTCTTCCACCAAAAGAAACACAGGTATTTCGAGGAACATGCATGATAACAGGAAATTGTACTTTGTGTTTATTTATTAGAAGTGTTGAGCTTATTTTTGTTTGATTGGCTATTTCTAATTTTCTCAAGTGGACATCCTGACCACAATGTGCAGCCACTTTACAAATACTATAATATGTTATAATATATTCTCATATTAATTGCAGAAATTTTATCATAGTAAAGTTATTAGTTGTTTATTATCAGTATGATTCCCCAGTCTGTCATATGTTTTATTACTGTTCAATGATGTCTTTCACCATAGCGAATATTTTAATTTTGTGTTGTTAAATTTGTCAATCTTTTATTTTATAGCTTCTGGGTTTTACATCCCCTTAATATTATTACAATATCCTTCTACATTTTAATATAGTATTTTAGAAGTTTTTACCTATTCACACTGAATCATTATCTGAAAATTATTTTAGTATTTTATTGTGGCCTTGGGTTTCCATGAAGGTTTCAATTTAATTTATTAGCTAACCTATCCTTTCTCCACAGATATGAAATGCTACCTTATTGTGTACTAAATTTACCTAAGTAAAAGGGAATGTTGTCAAAATATCTATTCTATATCATTAAACCATTTCGCTATTATCATGTCACATTGTGTCAGTGTGTTATGCTGTGAAATCTACAAAAGCATTTCACTTATTAAAAATATTTTTGAATATTCTTATGCATTTACATTCACACTAATTTTCAAATAAATCTTGGCAACTACATCTCTCTTTTGTTTTGTGTGTGATTTATTTTTAGCGTGCTCAGCCCCATTCATTTTTGTCCTTTCTTCTCTGCTTGTTCTCTAAGTGGCCGACCCTTTCACACTGCATCCCCTGTGATCATTTGCTGGCTAGATTCCAGTTGCATTAAGCCAGTGGGAAAAACCAGGTGGAGATTTAAAGATAAGGGAAAGAGAAGGCTGGAGCAATTTCTCCTCCACAATTCCTCTGCTTCAGGTCTGCTCATTGTAGCAGCTGATTTCTATCAACAACTGCATTTCTTCCATTCTTGCAGCTCTTACTGGACTCCATTCACTTCCACTCATTCTATTTTTCCCCTTTCCCCTAAATCCTGGGGATAGTAACTACTTCCTACTGGTGCTCCTCTCTAGGTTGCTCCCTGTCATCTATTTTGCAATATATACCTCTGCAATTTCATTATAAAATTCTCTTAGTTTTGCCACCTGAGGTTAATTATTTATTGCTAGGGTTCTGTTATATCCTCTAAAATAATACAGATATAGATAGATATACAGATAAATTCACATAGATACAGATGCATGTGTGTGTGTAAATATACAGATGCTCCTTGACTTATGATGTGGTTATGTCCCAATAAACCCATTATAAGTTAAAAATATTGTAAGCCAAAAATGCATTTGAAACACCTAACCTATTTAACATCATAGCGTAGTCTTGCCTACTTTAAATGTGCTCAAAACACCTACATTAGCCTACAGTTACGCAAAATCATCTAACACAAAGCCTGTCTTATAATAAAATGTTGATGATCTCATGTAAGTCATTAAATACTGTATTGAAAAACAGAATAGTTGTATGAGTTCTTAGAATACGGTTTCTACGGAATGCTTATCACTTTTTCATTATGATAAAGTTGAAAAATCAAAAAAATCATAAGTCAAAATTCTAAGTTGAGGACCATCTATATCTTCATTGAAATTACTTCAAATATACAGAGTGACTTAGGAAGAACTAGCATTTTCATCACATATGTTTCTTCCTTTCCTCATGTCTTTTTTTATGTATTTATATACACATTTAAACTTTCTCTAAATAATCCTTATACTTTCTTGTGTAGTTTACTTTTAAGAAATCTACAGATTTTGTAACTTTTCTTTTTTAAAAATTAAATTTTATTATGTATATTTAAGGTATACAACATGATGCTATAATATACATATATAGTAGTAAAATGGTTATTATAGTGAAACAAATTAATAATATATCCTTCATCTTACATAGTCATTCATTCCCAACACCACTCCCTGGCAAGAGAAGTTATAATCTACTTATTTAGTAAAAATCCTAAATATAATACACTGTTATTAACTATAGTTCTCATGTTGTACCTTAGGTTTTTTGACTTGTTTATAGTATACATTTGTTACTTCATATCCTCTGACCAATGTCAACCCATTTTCTCTGCCCACCTCAGCCCTGTAACTGCAAAGAAAAATATTGCATGATCTCACTTACATGGAAAATCTGAAAAAAGACTTTGTACCTATCCTGAATATGATTTTACTATCTCTATACATTTTATAATTTTGATGATTGTTTTAAGAAATAAGAAAATAATATTCTTTTCAAATGATATTTTATTATATCCTTTCCAATATATATATAACTCACATTTCTTTCTTTCTTGTCATATAATATTGGCTACATTCACCAGAAAAAAATATTGACAAGTGACAAAATTGAAGAATATTCTGGTCTTGTTTATTATTTTAATAATAATGATTCTAGCCTATCAAGGTAAGAAAGTTTTCTTCTATTCTCAGATTCATAAGAACTTTTATAAGAACTTGGTAATTAATTTTAGCAAATGCCACTAGTTATAAATTTTTGTTTTTATTGGAAGGACTGACTACCTCTGGTTTCCTGACCTTCTTTAAGAAAAGGAAGAACACAAATTAAAGGTTAACTGCTGATCCTGTACCCCAGGACACAAAAGCGGTTCAGGGAGAAAACTGTTCATCCTCTCCCCCCTATAGTAACTGCGAGAGTGTTCAGTGCTGAGAGGCCTGTTTCACTGCAGAGGGGGCAGGTTCCTGGCAGAGCCCACCACTGAGAATGGAGCTGCTGCAGCGGCATAACCTGAGAGGTTCATCAAACCTGCTAGAGCACCCCAAAGGCTGCTCAGGAACAGTACTTCTCTCACAGGCACGGTCAGGGACTGATCATTGGAGACACAGAGACAGGCCCATAAGCCAGCCCTAGCACACTCAGCTCTTGATTGAGAGGCCAGATGAGAAGGAACCAGTGAAAGAACGCTAGAAATGTGAAAAATCAAAGTAAAAGGACACCCCCCAAAAGAAAACAGTAACTTCTTACTAATGGATACCAACCTAAACAAAAAGAATAAATGAGAGATGAAAAATTTTGAATATGGATTGTAAGGAAGCTCAATGAAATACAAGAGAAAATAGAAACCCAACACAAAGAAGTCACAAAAACAATGCAGAAAATGAATGAAAAATTCTCTAAAGAAATCGAATTATTAAAGACAAGCCAAACAGAACTTCTGGAAATGAAAAACTCATTCAAGGAACTACAAAACACAGTAGAAAGCCTTAAGAATAGGCTAGATCAGGCAGAAGAAAGAATCTCAGAGCATGAATTTAACACTTTTGAGCTAAACAAATCAGTGGAAAAGAAAGAACAGAGAAAAAAGAGGAACAAACGAAGACTAAAAGATGTGGGATTATGTAAAGAGGCCAAACGTAAGAATCATAGGTACCCTGAGAGAAGAAGAAAATACACAAGAGTTGAAAAAAATCTTTTTGAAGGAATGATTGAGGAAAATGTTCCTAGCCTTGTTAGAAACCTAGGTATACAGATACAAGAAGCCCAAAGGACTCCTGGGAGATTAATACTGAAGAGGCAATCACCACAACACATGTCATCAGAATGGCCAATGTAAACAGGAAAGAGGCAGTCCTATAAATAGTAAGGTGAAAAAATCAGGTAACTTACAAAGAAAAGCCAACCAGACTATCTACACACTTGTCAACTAAGATCATAAACCAGAAGGGACTGGGGCCCCATTCTCAGTCTTCTCAAACAGAATAATGGCCAGCCTAGAATTTTGTATCCTGCAAAACTAAGTTTCATATATGAGGGGGAAATAAAGACCTTTTCAGATAAGCAAACACTGAGGAAATTTGCCAAGATCAGACCAGCCCTGCAAGAAGTACTCAGAACTTCATTATACATGGATTAACACAATAAACACACATCAGTGTAAAATCACCCAAAAGATAAAGGTCAGAGCCCAGACACCAAAATAATTCAAGGAGTAAAACAGAATGATAAAGTTCTACTCAACAAAAAGAACAGAAATCCACTCCACTTATCAAGTCTCTCAATAAATGTGAATGGGCTGAATTCCCAACTTTAGAGACATAGGCTGGCTGAATGGACAAAAAAAAAATAAAAATCAAGTATCCGCTGTCTTCAAGAAACAAATCTAACCCACAAAGACTCATCCAGACTCAAGACGAAGGAATGGAAAATAATATTCCATGTATATGGAAACCAAAAGAAAGCAGGTGTGGTCATTCTCATATCAGATAACACAGACTTCAAATCAACACAAGTAAAGAAAGATAAAGATAGTCATTATACAATGGTAAAGACAACAAATAAACAAGAAGAAATAAAATTCTAAGTATTTACACACTTAAAACAGGGGAACCCAGATTCATAAAGAAAACCTACTTGATCTAAACAAAATGGTAAACAGCAGCACTGTAACAGTCAGGGACTTAAACACCCACTGGCAGAATGGGACAGATCCTCCAAAGAGAAAATAAACAAAGAAATCATGGACTTAAACAGAATTACATAAAAAATGACCCTAACAGACATTTATAGAACATTCTACCCTAAAACCACTGAATATACATGTTTCTCATTAGCTCATGGGACATTCTGTAATATTGATCACATTCTAGGCTACAAAACATGTGGCCTCATGTCTCAACATGTCTCAACAAATTTTTTTCAAATAGAAATTATTCCATGTATCTTCTCAGACCATAGTGAAATAAAATTAGAAATCAACTCCAACAGAAACACACAAAGTCATAGAAACTAACCAATTGACTGCTGGGCCAAGGAGAAAATTAAGATGGAAATCAAAAGATTCTTTGAACTAAATGATAAAGAGGACACAAGTCATCAAAATATGTGGGATACAGGTAAAGCACACCTGAGAAGAAAATGCATAGCTTTAAATGCTAAACGCAATAGACAGAAAGATTACAAATCAATGATTTAATGAATCATATCAAGGAACTGGACAAGGAAGAGCAAACCAATCCCAAACACTTCAGAAGGAAAAAAATAACCAAAATTAGGGCAGAACTAAGTAAAATCTATAACAAAAGAACTATACATAAGATGAATGAAACAAAAAGTTAGTTCTTTGAAAAGATAAACAAAATTACAGGCCTCTCACTATATTAATCAGAAGCAGAAAAGAAGGGATTATAATAATCTCAATCAGAAATGAAAAATGATAAATCACAACAGATACCATGGAAATACAAAATACCATTTCTGAATACTATAAAAATCATTATGCACATAAACTTGGAAATGTATAGGAAATGGACAAATTCTTGGAAACACACAGCCACCCTAGGATCAATCAGGAAGAAACAGAATTCTTAAACAGACCAATATCCAATATCAAAATTGAAGCAGCAATAAAAAATCTTCCAACACAAAAACATTCCTGGACCAGATGGTTTCACACCTCTATTTTACCAGACCTTCAAAGAACTGTTTCCTATACTGCATGAATTATTCTACAACATTGAGAAGGAAGGAATCCTCCCCAACTCATTCTATGAAGCCAATATCGACTTGATATCAAAGGCAGGAAAGGACACGATGAAAAAAGAAAACTACAGACCAATATCCCATATGAACATAGATGCAAAAATTCTCAATAATATCCTTGCATAATGAATTCAGTTGCACATCAAAAAAATAATCTGCCACGAACATATAGGCTTCATACCAGAGATGTAAAGATGGTTCAACATATGAAAATCTATAAATATAATTCACCACATAAATAGAAGCAAAAACAAAGACCATAGGATACTCTCAATAGACTCAGAAAAAACATTTGACAAAATTCAGCATCCTTTTATGATAAGAATACTTAACAACATAGGCATAGATGGAACTTACCTAAAAATGATACAAGCCATATATGATAAAAAATAAACCCAACATCATACTGAACAGGGAAAAATTGAAAGCATTCCCACTTAGAACTGGAACCAGATGAGGTTGCCACTATCACCACTTTTATTTAATCTAGTGCTGGAAATCCTAGCCAGAGCAATCAGACAAGAGAAGGAAATCAATGGTATCCAAATGCGGGCAGAAGAGGTCGAATTATCATCTTTGTTTACAATATGATCTTATATCTAGAAAACCCCGAAGACTCTGCCAAGGGACTCCTGGAATTGATAAACAAATTCAGCCAAGTCTCAGGTTACAAAAAATCAATGTACACATATCAGTAGCATTCATATATGCCAACAACAGTCAAGCTGAGAATCAAATAAAAGATGCAATGCCTTTCACAATAGCAAAAATGAAAATAAAATACTTAGGAAAATATTTAACTAAGGAGGTGAAAGACCTGTACAGGGAAAACTACAAAACACTGAGGAAGGAAATTGCAGAGGGAATAAACACTTGGAAAAATACACCATGCTCGTGGATCGGCAGAATCAATATTGTTTAAATGTCTATATTACCCAGTGTTCTAAACTTTCAATGTCATCCCCATTAATATAACAATGTCATTTTTCACAGATCTAAGAAAAATAGTTCAGCACTTCTTATGGAACCAGAAAAGACCCCGAATGGCCAAAGCAACCTTAAGCAAAAAGAACAAATCAGGAGGCATCACTTTCTCAGACTTCAAGCTATACTACAAGGATATAGTAAGCAAAACAGCATGGTACTGGTACAAAAGCGGAGACATAGGCTTATGGATCAAAACAGAGAACCATCCTCTTATTGCCATCTGATCTTTGACAAAGCAGACAAAAACAAGCACTGGGGAAAAGAATATCTATTCAATAAATGGTCCTTGGAAAATTGGATAGCCACATGTAGAAGACTGAAACAGGATTCACGCCTCTCACCCTCACACACAAAAATTAATTCATTACGGATAGCAGACTTAAACTTAAGGCATGACATTGTAAAAATTCTAGAAGAAAATATGGAAAAACTCTTCTAGATATCAATCTAGGCAAAGAATTTATGAAGAAGACTACAAAAGCAGTCAAAGAAACAACAAAAATTACAAATGAGACTTGATTAAACTATAAAGCTTCTGCACAGCCAAGGAAACAATAGAGTGAAAAGACAACCTACAGAATTGGAGAAAATATTTGCATGCTATACATCCAACAAAGGGCTGATAACCAGAATCTATAAAGAACTGAGGTAAATCAGCAAGAAAACATCAAACAACCCCATAAATAAATGGGCCAAAAAGACATGAACAGAACCTTTTCAAAAGAAGATAGACTAATGGCCAATGAACATGTAAGAATGCTGAAAGTCTCTAATCATCAGGGAAATGCAAATCAAAACCACAATGAGATATCACCTAATCCCAGTGAGAATAGTTTTTATCAAAAAAGTCCCAAAACAACAGATGCTGGCATGGATGTGGAGATAAGGGAATGCTTATACACTGTTGGTGGCACTGCAAACTAGTACAACCTCTGTGGAAAATAGTATGGAGAGACCTCAAACAACTGAAAGTAGACCTACTATTTGATCCAGTGATCCCACTATTGGGTATTTATCCAAAGGAAAAAAAGTCATTCTATCAAAAAGACATGTGCACTCATATGTTTATTACAGTATAATTCACAATCACAACGATGTGGAATCAACACAAATGCCCATCAATATATGAGTAGGTTGATTAAATGTGGTATATGTCTATTATGGAGTACTTCATAGCCATAAAAAGTGGTGAACTAATACCTTTTATAACAACCTGGATGGAACTTGAGATCATTCTTCTAAGCGAAGTTTTATAAGAATGGAAACGCAAACACCACATGTAGTCACTATTAAATTGGAGCTAATTGATCGACACCCATGTCCACATATGGTATTAAAAGTCAGCAGAAACCAAGTAGATGGGAGGGGATAGGAGGGGATGGGTACATTTACACCTAATAGGTACAAAACACACTACCTTGGTGATGGACACACTTATAACTTTGACTGAAACTGCACAAAAGTAAATCATGTAATCAAAACATTTGTAACCCCATATTATTCTGAAATAAAATGATATACCTGTTTATTGTTTTGCACATAAAGTTATTAAGTGAAATCTCTGAATTTCATCCCTTTAAAATATTTACTTTATTTCTCTTTAAAGTATACGGGAAATAGGGATGGAAATTCTCTTTTAGCAAATATGTCCCCTAGCTAAAAATATTTGTATTCTAATTTAAACCAAAGTATAAATAGTTAATAATCTTCTGTATTTAAGGTGTGCTGAGGATGAGGAGAAAGGGAAACCATGCACACTGTTGGTGGAAATGTAAATCAGTGCAAGTACTATGTAGAACAGTATGGAGGTTCCTCAAAAATCTAAAAATAGAACTACTATATGACCCAGTGATTCCACTGCTAGGTACATATCCAAAATAAGGGAATTCAGCATACAGAAAAAAAAATATCTGGCCTCCCATGTTTATTGCAGTGGTAATCACCATAGCCAAGATTTGGAATCAACCTAAGTGTCCATCAATGAATGAACGGATGAAAAGTCATATTTAATTGATGCATCTTTATATGGGGGTGGAGGCCATTATCTTTAATAGCAGAATAGTTTGATTCAATTACCTACATGTACAGTTACTCAATTCGACAAGGTCAGAGAGAAACTGATTTACAATCACTAACCATAATTTCACATAGCAGGAAATTGGAAGAATCTCCATGCATCCTCTGTCATGATTATAATAGCAATGGCCCTGAAAGTATATTCTCACTTATTATCTCTCTTTGTAACTTATCCACTATTGCATCCACATATTCCTATGAATTCAAAAATAATAATAATTAAGCTAAGTTAGATCATGAATGAGCAAAGGAAACAGCTTGAAATAGAATGTTTTGCAAAGGTTCAGATAATATTGATAGGCTGAGTTTCTAGAGCTTTATATAAACCAAATACAAATTAGCCCTAAGCTTTGAGATTCTTTTTCAATTTCTCATTATAAATTTGTTTCTCCATGTGAGTGTTGCATGATCAAGAATGAAGTAGATGAAATTTTCAGTAAAGAATACATACATTGCCAAAAATTGGAGTCAAGTAATTCTATAACTCTGAGTATTTGTACTAAATGAAATAAGAGAAAAAAGGAAACCTTAGTGTTATAAGTTTAAACTAATTATGATAATATGCATTTGCCTCCAAATTTTAAAGTAAAATAATGGAAAAACACAATTTTATTTTGGCAGAAATAAATCTTCTGTATTTTGCACTTATGCACATTATGCTTTGAGCATAATGTGGATTTACTATTGTGTTTTCATTCAAGCTATTTTCACTGCCTAGAATACCTGGTCCCATTTCTTTTCCGTTATTTCACTGAATAAATGTTATCAGTCAATGCCCAGGTGCTTGCTGTGTAGTTGTTTCCCTAAATACCTCAAGCGCTTGAATTACAATGCCCTTTCCAACCTCTGTGATTGTATTGCTAGGTAGATTATATCATATACTACCATGTAATCCTAGCTTATACATATACACACACACTCAAACACACATGCATGCACTCACATACATATACACAAAGTGGAAAATTAAAAAAAAAACAAAACAATATTAAGAGACCTGAGATTCTTTTTAAAATGTTTGAAGGAAATAATGACTTCTTTAATTTCTGAGTATCAAATCAATGTTTTTTTCAAAGGTAATCTATTCAGAATGGATTGGCACCTACTGTATGCCAGGGCCTATGCTAGTTCCTGGAGATAAACAATGTAAAAGAAAGACACAACCATTGATCTCATTATGCTAACAGTGTATTTGACATAAATTAATTCTACTGTGTCAGGCCATATATTATAGGTTTTTTTTAAATTATAATATATTTAAATTTATTTAAATGGTTTAATATTAGAGAAAAGTAAATTAAATATATTAACTGAATGAAATATCCATGATGATGATAAGGAAAATATTGTAATAGGAAGGCAAAGTAATTAACATTCTTTTGATTTTTCCTTTCAGAAGGTACAACTCGACAGTCATCACACCTATTTTATAAGTTAAATCAAATTTTTCAACTGAGTTTTTGTCTATCAAGATTCTTTATTGTTGTTATCTTTTCTATTTTCTCTTTTTAGGATTGGAGGGGGAACAATACGAACTCTTAGAAGACAATGCATTTTTAGGGGGTAATACCAAGCCTGTCTCAATTCACATTCATTAAATACTTGTGAAATAATGAACAAAACTGGTTACAGACAGAATACATTGCTCTGCTCTTCTGTCAGATAGTTTAAGTTACTTACATTTTCTTTTACTGTTATTTGTTACTTATACCATGTCCAAATAATCAATTTCATTTATGTGGAAATGTTATTCAGTTTACATTTCTTGCTCCTGGAGGGATTTTTTATGCTTTTCTACAAAAAAACTTAAATAGATCCTAAATTCACCATCTTGGAACATGAATGTTGAATAAGAAAATAGAGAAAATTATTTTCATAATTGTCATGTCTAGCATATAAAAATGGTGTAAAAATATTTAAAAACTGGCTATACATCTGTAGATTAGATATATTTTAGATACAATTTAAAGGATTAAGTTGGTGAGGTGATGGATATGTTAACTGGTTTGATTGAATCTTTCTGTAATATATACATGGATCAAAACATCACATTATACTTCATGCATATATATAATTTCTATTTGTAAATTAAAAAGAAAAAAAGAAAAAAGGGTTATCTGTGCATTAGATCCCTAGATTTATTCCTTGTACATAACTGCAAGTTTGTACCCTTTGACTTACTTCTCATTTCCTCCCCACCTCTGCCCCTGGTAACTTCCATTGTACTCCATGTTTTTATGTATTCAACACTTTTTTTTCAGATTCCATGTCTAAGTGAGTTTGTGTAGCATTTCTCTTTCTATCTTGCTTATTTCATTTAGCATGATGTCCTCTCAGTTCATCTATATTTTCACAAATGGTACTATCTCTTTTTTAAGGCTGAGTAATATTCCATTGTATACCTATCACAATTTCTTTATACATTTATCTGTCAATGGACACTTAGGCTATTTCCATGTCTTGCCTATTATTAATAATGCTGCAATGAACATGGCAGCACAGCTATCTCTAGGAGATTCCAACTTCATTTCCTTTGGGTATATACCCAGCAGAGGTATTGCTGGTTCTTATGGTAGTTCTATTATCAATATTTTGAGAAAACAACATACCGTTTTCCATAATGGCTGTACCAATTTATATCCCCTACAACAGGATATGACTTTTCTCCATACCCTTTCCAAAACTTATTACTTGTAATTTTGATAATACCCATCTTAACAGGTGTGAGGTGATATTAAGGATTAGATTTGCATTTCCCTCATGATTATTGATGTTGAGAGCCTTTTCATGTTCCTGTTGGCAATTCGCATATTTTCTTTGGGAAAAAAATGTCTATTCAGGTCCTTTGCTCATTTTTTAAGTTGGGTTATTTGTCTTTTTGCTATTGAGTTTTGTGAGTTTCTTATATATTTTGAACATTAACCTGTTACCACATACATGATTTGCAAATATTTACTCCCAATCTATAAGCTGCATTTGTTTTGATGTTGATTGTTTCTTTTTCTATATAGAAGTTTTTTAGTTTGATGCAGTTCAACTTGTTCACCTTTGCCTTTGTTGCCTGAGATTTTGATGTAATATCTAAAAAATCATTGCCAAGGTTACTGTGAAGGAGTTTTCCCCCTATATTTTCTTCTAGGAGTTTTATTGTTTCAGGTCTTATGTTTAGGTCTTTAATCATTTTCAGTTGATTTTGTGTATGGTGTAAGATAAGGGTTTGATTTTGACACCACCTTTTATTGAAGAAACTGTCCTTTCCCTGTGTGTCTTCTTGGTGGCCTTGTCCAAAATTAATTGATTGTATATGTTTGGGTTTATTTTTTGGCTCTCTATTCTTTTTTTTAACTTTTAAACTGCAGATTTATTATCTCAGATACACAAAACAAGCCATATGGGCTCAAAGTAGAACTATAGGAATGTTTCTGCTTATCCCACCAAAATATAGTATAATTTTCCAAATTGTATCCAACACTGCTAAATCTATGTTATCTATTTTTGCATAGAAATCTACTCAAAATTTGGTGATCGAAAACAACCATTTATTTGCTAATGATTCTGTGGCTAAGTAATTCTGTTTGACTCTTTTAGATGGTTCTGTTCCCTGTGTTATTTGCTCAGTCCTTGGCTTCATTCAGCTGGTGTCGGGGCTGGGCCAGAAAGTCCAAGAAAGCTTCACTCTCATGTCTGGTGTCTCAGTGCTTCTCTATTGGCCTCCTTCTCTCTCCATGTAGCTTGGGCTTCCTCGTAACATGGTCTTAAGACAGTCACAATTCTTAGATGGCTGCTGGCTTCTAAGAGGGAGTGCTTTAAGAGAGCAGGTGGAAGCTGCAGATCTCATAAGGCCTGGTCTTGGATATTATACAGTGTCACTTCTGCCACATTTTATTCATCAAAAAAAGTCTTAGGGCCAGCAGAGAGTCAAGGTGAGGGGAATAAACTCTACCTCTCAATATGAAGAGTGGCAAAGGGAAACTATGTGAGAAATTTCTGTTTGTTCTACTAAAATATAGCATAATTTTTCAAAATGTATCCAAATGTCGTGAATTTATCTACAACTTTTTTAAAATAAAAATATTTCTAGCCCTGGGTGCAATGGTATGCACCTGTAATCCCAGCTACTTGTTAGGCTGATGCAAGAGGATTGCTTGAGTCCAGGAATTCGAGAACACCCTGGGTGATATAGTGAGACCACCCTCCCCAGTCCCCACACCTATCTCAAAAAATTAAAAAAAATACAAAAAAACAAAATATGTTTAGCTACATTCAAAGAATAGAATAATTACCCAAACCCTTAGAGAAGAAAAATATTAAGGGCTCCTAATGTTAACAAAAGTTCAGCATTGTCCCCGTGGCTGCATCAGAAAAATAAGGACAAGTGGTTTGTGGAGAAGGAAAGAAGAGTTTATTAATTTGCCAGCAAATGAAGAGGTTGGTAGACTCCTGTCTCAAAGTACCAACTTCCTGCCTTGCAGCAGAAGTACAGAGCTTTTAAAGGTTCTGATTAGTCCCATAATCCCATCTTTGGCTAAGACAATCTTGTGACTTCCACCCTGACAATTTCCTTGAGCTAACTCCTGTGCCACAAAGAACAAAGGACATTCTCCTGCCCCTCTTGACCACTGGCTTGAGGCAGGGATGTAGATTTTAGTTCTCAAAGACATCAGGCCACTGGCAGAGCTGCTAAGGAGGCCACTGGAGGTGATCTTTTCCTCTGGGTTTTGATACCCTGGCTATATTTAGATCCCCTTTAAAACTAAAGACTGGGGCTCTGATATTTAGAATGGCATAGCTAAATGAAGACAGAATTCTCATGGACTTGTCTCCTATCCAACGCTTTGGTTCAGCCTCTTATGAGGCACTTGCATGAATACACACATTGGAGGTGTAATGCCTTGATGGATATGGTGGGATCTCATTTTATAGGATCCTGTTTGCAACTAACTGTTTATGTACTTGGGGCAATCCAAGGACAGAAAGGCGACCTGCTACACAAGGAGCCTAACATGCGGGGGTCCCCCCTTTCAATGATTGACAGTTTCGCTTGGATGCCTAGACTTGTATCTGCAGATACATTTTCAGGCTGGGTAGAGGTTTGTCCTACTCGAATGGAGAGAACATCTGAGGTTCCGAGATGGGCTCCTACCAGGAACTGCTGGCCTGAGACAGGGACTTTGCCAAATTCCTGTACATGTATGCCAGCACAGAACAGGAACAGGCCTCAGAAGATGATGGGATAATCAACATCAGGAGTCCAGGGAAAGAGGCCAAGCAGATAGAGAATGGCATTCTGGTGATAGATACCATGGACAGATAGATACAGAGATGGTTCAGCTGCTCCTCCTCCTACAGGCACCCCATTGTTAACAGGACCCAGGAACACACTCTGTAGAGCCCTGGACATTTCACAAGAGTGATAATGGACCCTCCTTTATAGCACAGGTAACCCAACAAGTCCCTGCCCCAGTTGGAATCAGAGAAGCGGAAGGGAACCTATGAAGTGTCTCTAACAATTCACACCTCTTTAAAATTGTCAGAAGTAAAACCTTGGGTCCATGATACCAAAGATAGAGGGAAACTCCTTAGTGAGGATTTTCCCAGTCTATCACCTCTTCTGTTGATCTCTCTTGCTGCTGGGTGTGTTATCCTAAACCTCATTTGGTCTGTACATGATTTTTGAGTTTGCAAAAGCCGGCCTCTCAGCACTTACAGGGTATAACTAACAGCTCTGTACTCAGAGGTCCCATGTTTCTTTTCTAACCCGCCTTGTATTGGACATTGTGTGCAGGGTGGCAGTCCATTTCATCTTGTCAGTCCTCACAGTTGTAGTTATTGCTTATGCCCTTTTCCTCCTGATAATCTGTACCCTCCAACTAAAACATCACCCCAATTTAGCAGAAAGTAGTTTGATTACTATGTTGCCCCTCCTTCCACAGATATGGAAGTGCCAAATTAACAGTGGGGAATATGTAACAGAGAAAATGGCCTGGAAAGGGGTAAAAATGTCTTCTGTCTCTTCAAAACCCCTTCACCCTTTTTGGGCTCTCTATTCTGTTCCACTTGTTTATGTATCTCTTTTTATGCCAGTACCATACTGTTTTTATTCCTATAGCTTTGTAATATAATTTTAAATCAAGAAGTGTGATATCTCCAACTTTGTTTTTCTTTTTCTAGATTGCTTTGGCCATTTGGGATCATTTGTGGTTTTATATGAATTTTAGAATTTTTAAAATGTTTCTCTGAAAAATTTCATTGGGATTTTTATGGGAAATGCATTGAATCTGTACAGTTGGCCCTTCATATCTGTGGGTTCCACAGCCCTGGATTCAAGCAAGCATGAATCAAAAATATTTGGGGAAAAACAATAAAAATAACAATAAAATAATACAAATAAATAGCAATACAGTATAACAACTATATATATGATATTCACATTGTATTTGGTATTATAAGTAACCTAAAGATGATTTAAAATATATGGAAGGATATGCATAAGTATATACAAATATTATGCCATTTTATAAAAGGGACTTGAGCATTTTTGAATTTTGATTTTCACAGGGGTCCTAGAATCAATCCCCCATGGATACCAAGGGACAGCTATATATCATTTTGGGTGATATATATGTACATTTTAACAATATTAATTATTCCAATCACATACAGCGGATAACTTTCCATTTATTTGCGTCTTCTTCAATTTCTTTCATCAATATTTTATAGTTTTCAGTGTATGGATCTTTCACTTCCTTGGTTAAATCTATTCCTAAATATTTTATTCTTTTTGATACTATGATAAATGGGATTGCTTTATTGACTCCTTTTTTGAGTAGATCTTTATTTGCATAAAGAATAATAAGTGATGGGTATACATGGTCATACAGAGCAGTATAATGGACTCTGGAGACTCAGAAAGGGGTAGGCAATAAGGGGGCTGGTAGATCAAAAATTACCTATCAGGTACAATGTATACTATCTAGGTGATGGGTACACTAAAAGCCCTGACTTCACCACTATATAATTCATCCATATACCAAAAACAACAACAAAGAAAACTTGTACCCCCTAAATCTATTGAAATAAAAGAAATGCAACTGATTTTTATATTAATTTTGTATCCTGGCACTTTACTGAATTCATTTATTAGTTATAATAGTTTGTGTGTGTGTGTGTGTGTGTGTGTAGAGTTTTTAGGGTTTTCTACACATAGGATAATGTCATCTGCAAACAGGGATAATTTTGCTTCTTTCTTTCAGATTTAGAGGCCTTTTATTTCTTTTTCTTGCCTGATTGCTCTTGTTAGTACTTCCTGCATTATGTTGAATAGAAGTGATGAGAATGGGCATCCTTGCCTTGTACAAGATCTTAGAGGAAAAGCTTTTAGTTTTTTGCCCGTTGATCATGATGTTAGCTGTAGGGTTTTCATAAATGGCCTTTATTATATTGAGGAAATTTCCTTCTATACCTCTTTTGTTGTGAGGTTTTTTTTTTTTTTTTTTAACCTGAAAGGGTATTTAACATGTTCAAAAGCCCTTTCTGTACCTATTGAGATGATCATATGGTTTTTAATCTTTCATTCTGTGAATGTGTTACATCACATTGATTGATTTGTACATGTTAAACAAACCTTGCACCCTAGGGATAATCCCACTTGGTCATGCTTTATTACCTTCTTGATGTTCTGGTGAATTGCTCTGCTAATATTTTATTGAGGATTTTTACATATGTGCTCTTACTAGATATTGAAGTGTAGTTTATTTCTTTTTTTTCTTGTAGTATTGGTCTAGCTTTGGTATTCAGGGTGACGCTGGACTAATACAATTGCTTTTCAAGTATTCCCTCTACTGCTATTTTGTGGAAGATTTTAAGAAGGATTGGTATTAATTATTCTTTAAATATTTAGAGGAAATGGGGAGAAGTAGGTCAAAGGACACAAACTTGCAATTATGTAGAATGAATAAGTCTAGAGATCTGATGTTTAGCAAGACGATGTATACAACATTGCGTTGTATACAGAACATTTGTTAAGAAAGTAACTATGCAAGATGAATAGCATAGTTTCCTTGAGTGTAGTAATCATTTCATTATGCATATGTATAGCATAACATTATGTTGTATGTCTTCAATATACACAGTAAATGAATAAAAACTAAAACTAAGTTAATGCATATTACTATATTTAAAATGAGAAAAATTAGATTCAACCCTTCACAAGTCAAATTTAATGCATAGCTTAAGATGATGCAGATTTACTTCTTGAAGAAGTCCCTTCAAAAATTGACCAAACTAAAAGCTATAAATATATAATTAAGATTTATATATTTTAAAATAATAATAAACTCCAAATGAAATTTGACATTTTTTTTCTGCAGAAACTAAATGAGGTTAATACAATGGGTGAAGTCAACATAATTTACAAGGCCATTATAGCTGAAATGCTTCAAATAAATTTCGGTTCGGTTTTTATCCTTTTCATAAAGTTGATTTATGAAGAAATATGTAAGTCTAGAGTAGTCCACTAAAGTATGCTTTCTTTATATGATTATTTCACACAAAATGGTTATTGACCATATGTATTTTGTCTAGGCCTTTACCCAGAGGAGCTGTTAACATAATTCATTTACAATTCAGTTAGCAAGAAAACGTGTTAAATTTAATTTTACTCTGAAACAATAAATCAAACCAATGTGAAATATATTACATCCCATAAAATGAACAAACACTGATCAAATTGTGCAGCTGAACTATGTAGCTCACATATCCCAAGACAGTTAAAAATAGTTATTAAATAAGTCTCAAGATCCGAAGGGTTTACATAAGCACAAATGGACAATTTGGGGTCATATTATTAGCCCTTTTGTGTAAGTTTATTATGATGAATTAAAATAGTAACCTCTTCTTATAATCTACATCAATAATTACTCAAGTCCTTCCCTAATCATAAAAGAATAAGTTTTAAAATGTGATTGAGATGAAAAAATGTTTGTATCTTACGTTGATTATCAGCATTATCTTTACTATCTTAAGTAATTGGGAAAAATAGACCTACCAAAATCAGCATCCTCTTCTTGGAATCAGAAAGCTATAGTAAACATCAAATAAGCTTTAACATCATAGCCTATAAATAATACAGCATCAAGTCAAATGCCGTAGCCAAAGATAGTGCTTAATAAATAGTTATTGTTTTGTTGCATCTATGTAACACAAATGATCAAAGAAAGAAAATAAAATCTTTGGTTTAGAGTTTAAACTGTTTGTTAGCCATTTGTGCAATAGTAGTTAAGAGTAAGGTTTCCTACATTCCTAATGAAGACCCTAATATGGAAGATTGTTCTAGGAATTCCAATAAATTAGATTTGATAGTATGGCTTAAGAGAGTGTTTCCATTGCTGAACTTTCTTTCTTTCTTTCTTTCTATTATAGTCACTTAAGGTCTTATTACATTGATGATATTTGCAGGCCATGGGTATATCTACTAGAGATATTCCCTTTAATTTTAAATTAACAATTTGGAAAAATATGCATATATTTTTGTCCCATATATATGTTACACATCTATTACAGCTAAAGAATCTATGCATTCTTAACATTTATACAAAATAAACAATACTACTGGAAACTATGACATTGTGGGGTTATCAAATCAACCAATGACCAAAACTTCATTTTCTTTTTTGATCACATTAGTTTGACAGATAAGAAAATGTCATATTCACACTGTAGCTTGTCAATGTCTCCCATTATAAGTTCACAGATAAAATGTTGAATCTGTGCTAGAATACAGTATTTTATATAGTATTTTAAAAACACACAGGTGGCAAAACACCTTACCCAAAGTGTAACGACTCTCATTAGGACTGCTTCTACCAAATATGTCTTGCCAATAATTTGGATGTTAAGGCATGAAAATACAGCTATTATAATAAAATGTTTTACTATCCTGGAAGGAATAGCTCTTACTTTTTATAACAAATTCTGGCTATTTATATCTTAACTGTAATAATACTAAAGCCAATAAGATAAAATTTAATAGAGATCAACTTAAAGTTTAGAATATTGGAAAGAGCAATTGTGAAGACTACATAGATTCAGAAATTATTTGTGGGAAGGGCTTTTTATTATTTATGATTGACACATGATAATTGTATGTATTTATGGGGTACAGTGTGATGTTCTGATACCTATATACATTGTATAATGATCAAATCAGGGTAATTAGCATATCCACCTCAAAGAAATGATAAATATTTAAGGTGATGCATTCAGAAATTATTTGATTGAGAATCAAGGTAATTGTAATTCTACTTCTACTTCTGAGGTTTAATTGCTATAGGGGCTATGATTATCACTATGATAAAGGGTACCAAAAGTGAGCAATATGAGTAAAAGTTGTAGGTATTCATCTTAAAGATGGTGAAGACATAACGACCTCTTCAAATAGTGGAAGGCAGTCATGGTTCCTCTAGGTAAAAGTAAAATCGCTGTGTGAATGTTACAAAGATATATATTCTTGTTTAATGTAACAAAGGAGTTTTAGGTAATAATAACACTTTTGATAATTTGACTAAACTAGTATAAGATAGTATCATCAGAGAAGGCATGGACATCTGTCATCTACACTAGAGAAGGTATTCTGCACTGCTTGATATATTGGCTTGGATTACATATTGTCTCTTATTTTCACATACGTTATTTCATTTGCTCCTTTTTAAAAAAACTGAAGTAGGTGGAACAAGATCTATAAAGAGATGAATTCAGTGAGACTTAAAGAAGAAAAGTGGCCTCCCAAGACCATTGAACTTAAAAGTAGCAGAGCAGAACTATTTTCAACTCTAAATTCTGATTAATGTTCAAGCAATTAACTAGACCACTTAGAAAATTCATTTACTAGAGTTCTGTTTACACCTCTATAATCACCTTAATTATTTTTTTTTATAAAAGGCCTCTGCCTGCATTGATGTGATTGGTACCTATTAGTGAATAAAAAAATACTTGAATTTCCCATGTTGTATTTTTGGAACCAATATTTCCTTCAGACAATATTTGCAAACACACCTTACCAAAATTAGGATACATGTTACCCCCTCATAACAAAAAACGTATTAAAATTTAAGTATTTGTTGACAATTTTCTCTTAAACATTATAAAGGTTTCTATGAAATATATGTATATACACATATATACATATATATACATACATATACATACTAGCCTTTAAATATATTCATTCACTTTCATTTACCAAACGAGGCTGCTGTAAAACACAGAGAGAATATTAGAAAATGCATAATACAGAACTCTCATCATACTTTTGTTTTCAATTTAAATAACTTTTTTTTTTTGTAATGAAATCCCCGTAGTTTATAAAGGGCATTACTGCCTGTCAGGATGAAATAATGAGAGCTTGTATTTCTCAGCTGTGTGTAAACTACATGCATTTTATATTTCTAAGGAGAGGCTTGTATCAATCAATAATTTTAGAAAATGACAGTCCTCAGTTAGGCAAGGATTGTTTCTGACGCTGACAAATGTTTACCCTTCATTGGAGACTGACAAATAGCATATGACATAGACTACTTTTGTGCTTTTATATTGCTTACCTTAAAACTTATCTAGGAATATAAAAATTCAAAAATGCAATTTTAATGTAAAACTTCTTTCAAATTTCTTTTAGGATGCTTGCCAGACACACTACAGAAACATTTGGGGAAGCAAATAGATATTACCTGAACAAGATAAATAAATGAACTAGAGATACATAAAAAAATACAAGCCAATGTTGTGACACAGACAAAATATAATACAATATTTTAAAGGGTCACATTGTAAGGTCTATATTCAAATGTCTTTTCATTAAAGGAGTCCAGGCAACCTGTATAGTTTTTTGGGAGCATGTTTAACAGCAGTAGTTTCCCCAAAGCAGGCTAAAGTCATTTAATCCATGGCTGCTTTTAATACAGAGATGATTTATTTGAAAGAGAGCAGTAGACCACATAAATGTCATTTTATTATTCTAAAGATGAGCTAACTTGTGTTACCAACAAAACTTGTCATATCATAGGCCTCCATTTCACCTTGGTCTATGAGAAAATGTGATAGTTATAGTATTGATTGACAATTAATTAACCAGTAAAGCAGTTATTTTTGGATATAAATATTATGTAAAATAGCATTTCCTTGCTCCTCATCTGCCTATATTGTTTTTAAACTCTTGGTTTAAGTGAGAACTTCCTGTTGGAACTGTTTATTGATCTTACCTTTCTCAGCTTGCTTTCATCATTTCATATTTTCTACCTCTCCCCCCAGTTCTTAAACTGAAAAAGCCCTGACCTTGACCATGGCTAACTAAATACTTTGATAGTCTTTCCACCTTAACTTACCAAACTGAAATACTTTTACTTAACCATTCATTCAGGAAATGTTTATCGAGGGGTATACCATTTTCCAGGCACTATGGTAGGTGCTAGGGCACAACTGTGAACAAAAGAGTCAATGGACTTTTTTTTTTCAGTGGAGCTTAGATTCTAACAAAGAGGCAACACATGTAAGCTGGTAAACTAAATACAGGTTGCACATCCATAATCTGAAAATCTGAAATTTGAGACTCTCCAAAATCTAAAAGTTTTTGAGTGCCAGCATGATGCTCAAAGATCATGCTCAAAGGAAATGCTCATTGAAACATTTTGGATTTCAGCTTTTCAGATTATGGTTGCTCAGCAAGTATGCGTATTGCAAATATTTCAAAATTTGAAACAATTCAGAATCTGAAACACTTCCGGTCCCAAGCATTTTAGATAAGGGATGTTCAATCTGTATTTTGTGGTAAGTGTTATTATAGGGGAAGCTAACATTGCCAAATATTTAGTCTTCTGGAACAATAATCTAGCACTTCAGCTTCAGAACCATTTCATGTTAATGAATATTTTGGCTTTTTAAAAATATATTTATATTCTGCCTCATTTCAAAAACTGATTTGTGGTAGCTTGGCATACTGAGTGGTTCTCTAAGAGCTGTACGATATCTTTCCATGTATTATTTTAACCTCCCCCTACAAAATTTATCTTTAACATTTCTGCAGTTTCATAGATCACCTCAGCAGATCCTCTTTTTTTTAATTTCTGCTAAAAAGAAATATACCAAGTTTCATAGAGGATCAAATACGGAGAATTGTACCTTTGTATAGTTGTGTCTCATAAAGTGTTTTTCATACTAAGAAATTCAGAAAACTACATATTCTGTTTATTTCTTTAATAATTAAATACATGTGGTATTCCCTAAACTTTTCTACCAAAAAGCAAAAAGAAACTTGTTTCAGCAAGGCATTCAACATATTATAAAAAATCATCACAGTAGCTACTATGTAATAAATAATTTATAGGCACCATAGCATAACTAAAACACACAAAGCACAACCTCTATTCTCTATGAACATAATCTGTGACCTATACTTAACAGTTGGCTACATAGTTATAGCTCATTGAGTCATATTTTTGGCTTTGGGAAACTGCAGTAATTAGATGCACATGTTAAAATGTAATATACCTTTAAATAAATGTGTAAATATGTGATCCAATTCATGAAAGTTAAAATCATGGTCTTCAGGGAAGACCAAAGTAAGATCCAAAAATATTTTAAATTTTATGAAAAAGATAGAGTACTTGAGTACTTCAAAAGGAACTAGACTTAAAGAGTTCTAGGATAGAAGAATGCCTTCCCAGGCAATACGAGTGAAGTTGAATCACTTTTGGGAAATGGTAAGAAGTCTACCTCATCATTAAAGCTAAAATGTATAAGAGATAATACTAGAAGAAAGGGAAGAACTAGAAAGATCATGAAAAATATTGATAACTACTGAGTGTTGAATTTTTAATATAGGTAATGGGGAGCTACAAAATATTTTGCATGGTGAAACTAGTATTTCAGTAAAAGTTTGGAGGCCATGTGTGGAAAAGATTCAAAAATGGAAGAGATCAGAAATATAGAAAATTTTTAGCTAGCAGTGAGAAAATTAAAATGTTTTACAAGGATCTGATGTGATATAATTGGAATTTTAGGAAAATTAAACCATTAGCTGGGAGATTCAATAAAGGCTTCAGGTGGAGTTGATACTGCATAAATTGGGCCTAGAGAAGCAAAAATCTAGAGACATTATAGGAAGTTATATAAGCCAATTTGACTAGAGATCAAGTAAAGTATGGGCAAAACTGATAAATAAACCTGATTAAGCCAAGATCATAGAGGGTTTAGATGTGGTTTGAAGTGTTAATTTCATTTTCTAGGTATCTGATAATGTCATTGATATTCACAGGAATAAAGGTGAGTTTGGTTTTTGGTGATGTATTTTATCTTCCTGCTTTTAAAATCATCATTAATTTATAAAGAGAAAGCCTCTATGCAGATGTTCCAAAATAATATTAATAAAGTGTTTGGGGTCTGAAGTCAGTCCTGGATTCAAATCTAGTCTCCACCTTCTACTAGTTATATATATGGCATGGGAAAATTCCTTATCCCTCTTCAAAACTTTGCTTCTACATTGTAAATGTAAATGTGACGTGCCTAGTCCTCAAAAAAGTGGAATATCATACTGGGAAACTATCCCAAATTCATAGAAGTGAGTCTCTCAAAAGGAAGGGTATGAAATTTGCCCTGAAATTCAATAAGAATATAGTTAGTGACTTTTGACAACGTAGTTCTAATAGAATAAATGAGGAAAATGATAGCTTTTAAGGGATTAAGGAGAAAAAGAGTAGTAGGAAAATGTGGTCACTTGAGGTACAGAGGAAAGCATCAGGACGTTTTGCAATTATAATGGTTGCAATGGCTCACAAATATTCTAAGCTAGATCCTGCACTAAATGTTTCAAATCAACTAATTCATTTAATCCTTCTAACAGCCCTATGGTGTGAATACAATTGTCATCTTTATTTTCTAGAGAAGAAAAAGAAGGCACAGGGAGATTAAGATATTTGCACAAGTTCACATACCTAAAAAGTAGCCAGGTTGGTTTTGAACCGGGCAGTCCACCTCCAGAACCTGAGCTGTACTACCTACCACTCACATGGTTGCTGAGACAAGAGTGGTGATTTGAACTTAGGTCATGTGGCTGAGTCTCTGTTACTCGAATAGGGCAAGATCAGGAATGAAAAAAAATTGTTTTACCATTCACTTTGTACATGCTGCTATGAGAGAGAAAGTGCTTTAAAGCAGTTTCTGAGAGTGGGAGAGAAAACAGAAATATAATGTCACCATAATACACTACACGTGGTCACTTCCATTGGAAATGTGTAAACTACCTTGGAAAAGATACAGGCAATACTTCACAATTTGGAAACGGTTTATATAGAGGACGTGTTAATTAAACTGGGCCAGAAGAAGAGAAAGCACAGCATCATTTTGGAAAATGATTAATATACCAGTGGTTAGAAATGGAGATAAATATTGAGATAAATTTGGAAAACTGAGAAATATGTGGTTGAAATATGATCATTGGCAGTTTTAAATTTCACCGTTGAAGTACTTAAATTGGGGAATATGAGAGGTGCATTTCATTTAGGGCAGTGGTTCTTACAATATGGTCCTTAGAACAGCAGCATCAACACCAACTGGGCATTTGTTAGAAGTGCAACTACTCTGGCTTTACTCTAGACCTACAGGATTAAGAAATTTGCACGAGATCACACAGCTGAAAAGTGGCCCAACACTCTGTGTTTTAACAAGCCTCTAGGTTATTCTGACACATGCTCAATTTTGAGAACCCCTGTTTTAAGGGATATGGTTGTCATTAAGTTTATTCACAGGAGTCCCATTCATTTATTCCAGGCTCCTGATAGCAACTTTTATTCTGCCCAACTGAACTGTGATTGGCCACATGACTTGCATCATCAAACGAAATGTGAACAGAAGTTATGTGCACCACGTCAATGCAGAAGCTTTATGGTTTCACATGGTTTCTCACGTATCATGTGGTTTCACATGTCCTCTCATGTATTAGTTTCACACGTTCTCTCATGTTTTCAAAGTTTGTGTTGAGATGACCCCCTGCCCCCCCAATCTGGGTTCTTTCAGCCCAAAGTTGAGATCCCTACCGATCTACAATGGCATGAAGTGTTGGTGGGAAAACTTAGGCTTTTTTTTTATTAGAGCATGCTGTTGCATAAGGGTTTGTATGAGCATTGCATGACCATGCTTGTGTGTATGTGTGTGTGTGTGTGCATGTGTATGCATGTTCATTATTTGGTAACCTTTATAAAACAAAAATAAATGATTTTTGTATGTGCTGAGAAAGACACTGGTATTTTATGCTCAATGTCCTAGTATATATTGGGAGAATTGGTAAAAATTATAATAACCTAAGAAAAAATCTGATGACTGGTTACAGCTAATCATGCTGATATTGCTACTTTGTTTATTTCCCTTTCACAATAAAGTAACGTAATAAAGAATCCTGACTGTAAGGGCAACCATGCTGACGTTTCTAGGTCAAAGATTTTTATGAGATGATGAATGGAGTACCTGAATATTTACAATTTGCCTCCGGATTTTCACATATCTGCAATGTATTTTTTCTAATCTTTGTCACATTCCTTATCAGTTAGGTTTCCCAATATACTAAAGCTTTATTCCTCCTTTTAAACAGTAAAGCCTGAAACATTAGGAGCCAGACTTAGCATATATATTGTTTTCATTAAGGTGATATCATTGATTACCATGAATCCACAGACTATCAACAACTTTATCTGCCTACTCGATTGTACATCCTTTAAGATAGATAGTATTTGGCTGAAAGGGTAGTATTCCTGGCCACATGAATGGAGAGGTTTATAAATGCTCTTATATTACATGAAAACTGTCTTGTGTTTGTACAAATGTGCATGAGAGAGGGTCCATAGCTTTTATCATATCTCTAATAGGTATAACACCTACAAAGTATTTGATTGCATAGTCCTGTGAATATACTAAAAAACACTGAACTGTATACTTCAAAAAGATAAATTATATGGCATGTGAATTATACCTCAATAACACTGTTTTTTTTTTAAATGACTAGCTTATAACTTCCAAAATAAACTTGTCACACCAAAGTTGAAGATAGAATTCTCCATTCAGGCACTGTCACTACTTCTTCTGGCTTATATCACATCACAGTTGTGACATGAACCAACTATCTGTCTTTGATTTTTTAGGAGGAAAGAATGATATGTTTATTTAGTTCTAAGATAAAAACAATATTTTATTAAATATTCTTTTTGCCCATCAGAATGTGAATGCTAATAGGATAAATAGGTCACTGAAGCCTACGGATTCTATTAGAACAAGGAATCAGACAAGTAAGCATATGCCACAGTGATGAAGGAAGTGAAAATATTATGAGTCAAGATGTTTCATAGATGAGGAGAAAATACGGGAGGTAGAGAAGACTGGGAGGTAATAATGCAATTTCAAGCAGCTAGGCAAGGACAAAGACTGAAACATTGAAAAGGGATACAAAGACACCCAGGTAAGAAGCTCATCTACACAATCACATGGGTTTAGGAAGACGATAAATGGGGCAAAGGATTCAATGATACCAAAGTACTGAGACAATAGAAAGTAAATTATGAGGACACCAGCAAGAAAGACACTGGGCAGTCATTTTAAGGGAAAAAGGTAGGGGCAAAGAATCAAGGCTTTGAGGAGTGGCTTGTCTGCTTCTCGTTTGTGTGTCTTTGGACAAATAAGTAATCTTTTCTGAGCTTTCATTTTCTCCTCTGTGAAATTGGTATATTTAATAATTTATTTAATCCTCATTACAATAGTATTATGTAGATAATATTACTATCCCCATTTTACAGATGAAGAAATTAAGGCCAAAAGAGGATAATTAAATTGCCCAAGATCACATTGCCAGTAAATGGCAAAATGAAGATTCAAACCCCATCAGGCAGGTGCTGATGGCACCCTCCTGCCTGTCCCCCTTAGTCCTTTGCATTTCAGTGCACTCTGGTTCAACTTCCACATGCCAGCTCCTGCATCTCTTTGAGCACTGGAGTCTGCTCTTCCTGAGTGCATATGACATATCGGAAATGCAAGGGACTGAATGCATCCCCCGCCCAGGATCCGGGATCCCTCAACCAATGGGCAGCAACAGTTGGTGTACAATACCTCAGGGTCATCATATCTTCAAAGGATAACTCTGAGGTGTGTGCCTCACACCATTTCCCACAATTCCCCAGTGGGATGGAGCCCCAGTTGCCTACAGCGGTAACTTTTTGAAATATACTCTTTGTTGGTTTCCTTCTCTTCCTTGTCTCATTTTCTCACTCCCCTACTCATGTTCTCTAGCATCTCTTCCAAAATAAACTACAAGTATGAAGTAGTTGAAAATCATAAAGAAGTATAAATTTAAACTGCTATCATTTTATTATAATTATTGGTAACATTGATACTTGAGCCAAAATATAGGAGAAGGGGCCCTTATTTTTATCATTCCTGGTTAGAATTCTACCCATGAGGGTTAGAATGTTGTTCGTACTGAACCCATATTTGTAGGCTCCAATAACTCCTGAATGCCAGATGTGTGTCCACAGAATAAAAGCACGGAGTTTTTAACTTTGTCGAATGTGTTTGTTGAGTGAGGAAAAGGAGAAAGTTCCAGTTTGCTCTCAGTAGTAAAGATAGGCAATACACTGAACATTACTTCCTATTAAAGTTTTCCATGGCCCCCCAAGATAAGTGCAGGTTCTGTGCATGATAAGCGCCCTGTACTCATATAACTAAATAAAATAATGGTGAGTAGCGAGTTGTTGGTCTCTCTACTCTAGCTCCTGCTCGGTGAGAATAGGCATTGTGTTTCTTCCAGTGCCTTGCACAGTCCTTTGTATATATGAGGTAATAAAATCTGTGCCAGCTATTATGCTTGGCACAGGGCAGGGAGTGGTGAATAAGAAGACAATTCACCCTGTCCTCACAGACCAACAAAATGTATTTAAGGTACACATCTCCATTTTTAAGCCCTCTCCCACCAGCTTGTAAATGTGCTCTGGGCTATTCAATTTCCCTCTACCTGCAATTAATTTCTCAATCTTTCAGCAACAATCTTCTAGAAAGGATAAGAATTCTCACAATTTTTTACTTGTATACTGAAGTTGCTCTTTTGGATGACAACTAAACTTCCAGTTTGCTAAATCCAATAAATTATTTTAGTCCATATGTTACCCAATTTTTTGGTAGCATTTATTACTTAAATACACCTCTCATGATCGACCTCCTACCTCTCTGTCCTCTCCTTTTTGGTCTCCCTGATAATGTATATCTTCTTCTTCTCAAATGGCACATTCTCCTATGGATTCAACTGTTAAATATGTCAATGATTTATAAACTCTATATCTATTTATCAACTCAAACCTCCTTTTTAAGCTTCAGATTCATATACAAAATGGCCTAATAGATATTTTATCATAGGTACATTAAATGAGATATAGGAAAAACTTAACCCATCCCCTCTACCTTCTCCACAAATCTTATTTCTACCAGTTTTTTTTTTATTAACTTGCATAAGACATTGTCATAGAACTCATCCTAGTAAACTTCACCTCCCTACCCTGTCAAACCTAGTTATTCTTTAAGTTCCATCAATGATTCTCCATGCCAATCAATCCTCTCCATCTGCCTTGTCAGTACCCTAGTTCAGGATATATATACCTCTTATCTGTAGGGATGTGTGTTTGAGATGTAGATTATTAGTTTATAATAACAATCACTCTTTGATAGGTTTGCTACACAATAGATTTGAAGTGAATCTCAGTGGTCTTTGGTCTAAAAAGTAGTTGGCAAGAAAGTCAGAGAAAAAGAAATAGGAAACGTTTGTTCAGCCCATGAATGAGTAACCTTACTATGCTTTTTATAACTTTAAACATTCACCCCCATGAAAACTCTTTATAAAACCATTGTCATGCTGATCAACCAACATTCTAAGTTAAAACATATATACCCGAGTTTCTGATCTTGTTCTGTATCAACACAGCACTCACAGAACTCAGGAAATCCCTATAGCCTCCTTAGCTTCCATCTTATCTTTTGAAATGCCTTAAAACACAAAGACATATTTTCGGGCAAAGATAAAAATAATTGCAGGAATGATGGTTTTGCAGACAGGGAGTCTTCAATGGCAGTGCAGTTCCTATGGTGAGACGCTGTAATGAATTCAAAGTTTTTACAACTTCAATACTGTCTGTCAAACACTCCCTTCAATGAAGTGAATTCTTGGCTACAAGCCACAAATGTGCCTTGAGAAATAAGAAGCATGTGAATATACTGGTGTTTCTATTATTGGATCAGGTGAGACTGTTGCTTTTTTATTCTGAATAAAAAAGTTTTCTCAAGATATTCATAATTTCAAAAGCTGTATACAATAATACATCACCTAGTTATTTACAAAGCCTTCATTTTTACCATGATCATGATTTATAAGCAATATAGTTATATAGTCTAAGACTTTCAGGGATGTCTTCTGTTTAAGTTAATAGGCTGTGTAATTCTGTAATTTCATTAATAAAAATATACCTTACGTCAGGAAAAAGAGAAAGCACATAGTTAGATTTAAAGAGTAAAAATAAGGGATACAACCAGTAGATAACAGTAAAAATAAGGGATACACCCAGTAGACAACACAACCATGAGGTTATAAAATTTTAAAATTATTACTTTAAAATATTTTTGGAATTAACTACCATTTTCACCAAATCTGCAAATTATATTCTAACAAGTTATAAAAATCAATCTTCATTCTTAGATTTAAAAGTCTTTTTCTTTCTACAGCAAATAATATGATTTAGTCCTTGTGTATTGGAAATGGGGTAAAATGTCATTGGCATACTCATGTTTAGATAGAGCTACAAATAACTCTAAAGAATTTCATTCCTAACCTGGGCTATGTTACTCAAAGGTGTTCTATATGGAGTCAAGCTTCGATATAAGGATCATAGTAATAGATGGGTTTTAGAGGATCCATGAACAGTAGAAACTATATGCAAACTATTTTGATGTTCCTCATATTTTTTAGAAAATCTGTATCATCCAGAAGAATTTCACATAGATCCTTACTTCAAAAATGAGTAAGAAGCAGTGGACCAGGGCAGGCTATGGTTCTCAAAGTGTGGGTCCAGACTAGCATCGGCATCACCTTGGAACTTATTAGAAATACAGAATCTAGGCCGGGCGCGGTGACTCACGCCTGTAATCCTAGCTCTCTGGGAGGCCGAGGCGGGAGGATTGTTTGAGCTCAGGAGTTCGAGACCAGCCTGAGCAAGAGCGAGACCCGTCTCTACTAAAAATAGAAAGAAATTAATCGAACAACTAAAAATACATAGAAAAAATAAGCCAGGCATGGTGGCGTATGCCTGTAGTCCCAGGTACTCGGGAGGCTGAGACAGAAGGATCGCTTGAGCCCAGGAGTTTGAGGTTGCTATGAGCTAGGCTGATGCCACGGCACTCACTCTAGCCCGGGCAAAAGAGTGAGACTCTGTCTCAAAAAAAAAAAAAAAGAAATACAGAATCTCAGGCCTCTCTCAGACCTACTTGTTTAATAATTCTGGGGATGGGACTTGGCAATCTGTGTTTTTCAAAAAAATTAATATGTATATAATAATTGTACATATGGGATACAGAGTGATATGTTGAGATATATATATATACACTGTGCAATGATCAAATCAGGGTAATTAGCATATCCATTACCTCAAATATTTATCATTTCTTTGTGTTGGGAACCTTCAAAATCCTGTCTTCTAGCTATTTGAAAACATACAATAAATTATCATTTTTTCAATATAAAAATACACTTTTTTATTAAAAGAGAATTTTCTTTAAAATATGTATGATATTAAAAACAATAAATTATTGTTACCTATAGTCATGCTACAGTGCTATAGAGCTTATTCCTCCTATCTCGCCATGATTTTCTACCCATTAACCAATTTTTCGTTATCCTCCCTATCCGCTAGTAACCACTAGTAACCACTGTTCTACTTTCTACTTTTATGAGATCAACCTTTTTAGTTCTGACATATGAGCGGGAGCATGCAATATTTAACTTTCTTTGCCTGACTTAGTTCATTTAATATAATGTCCTCCAGGCTCATCTACGTTGCTGCAAATGACAGGATTTCATTATTTATTTTATGGCTGAATAGCATTCCACTGTGTATATATATCACATTTTCTTTATCCTGTTGTTTGTTGATGGACATTAGCTGGATTCCATATCTCAGCAATCTGTGTTTTATAAGCTCTCCACATGATTCTGCTATACACTAAAGTTTGATAACCACTGGTTTGGGCAACAGTTTTCAACTGTTTTGTTTTTTTAAGTCTCCTAAAATTTTGGTTCAATATGTTTGGGAACTTAGAGTTATTTAAAAATTCCCCAGGAGATTCTGATGATTAGTCTATTTGGGATCACTGCTATAGGGCAGCCCTATTTAAACTTTGGTTGAAGAACCAGTAGCATCAACCTCACCTAGAAGCCCTGAAAATGCAGAATCTTGCCAACACTCCCTAGCCCTACTGAAACAAAATCTCCAAGAATAAGGCACAGGAATCTGTGTTTTAACAATCACATCTCGATGACTCTGATGCAGGCTATAGTTTGGGAGCAGAGCACTGTCCCAGAAAAAAATTAGAAAAGGTGACTGTTCAGGTGACACAAAGGCATACAACTATTCCTTCTGCATTTAAGCTTTGAATAACTTTTAATGATAGTAAAAGCTTAAATAGCTTTTAATAATAGTGAAAGCTACTATGTATTGTGTACTTACTACGTGCTAAGTGCAATGATAAGTATAACACGTTTCCTTTATATCCTTAAAGAAAAATTCTGAGGGTGAAGTAATTATCCTGATACTCAGATAAGCAAACTGAAGACCAAACAGTTTGCTTCATTTATATAAAATAGCAGAGTCAGCAAGGATTGGAATCCAGTTTCAAAGATTGTAATTTTAACAATTATATCCATATAACTTCAGAAAATATATGTTGAAAAGAATCATAGGGCTGGGTAAACCCATGTATTGCATGTATTATTTAAGGGAAACTAAGAATGATATCTCAAACTGTAAAGGATAGCATTATTAGGTAAATCAAATATATTGACCCACAAAATAGATTACCAGTAAGTGGAGATCGATCATGTGTAATATGGCAACCAAATTCTTATACAAAAATTGCTCCCTCAAAGTAACTAATGCTTATACATGTGAACGAATTTTACATCTTCTATGATGCAAGAAAACTGTTAAATCGGTCATTGCAGAGAACCAAGCAGAAAGTCACTTCCTTGTAATTGTTCACGGTTGTCTAGTTAGCTGCTTTGCCTGAAGCATAACACACAAGCTCTTTCTTCCTCCCCTCTTTGGGTACAAACTAGACTGTTTAATGTAATGAAGTGATTAACAGAAACTTTTCTCCCACTGGGGGCCTGCACAGCAAGTGCCCCATTAGGTCCTAGGTACCTCTGGTACCCAAACAGAAGAAGGCAATGCAGGGAGGGAATCAGCTCATTATTTTACGTGGTATGGTATGATCTCCCCCCAAATTAATTAGTCTGATTTTAAGTGTAATATAAACTCTAAGGTATGATTGAATCACTATCATATCTATCCTTTGAGAATTGTGACTTAGCAGATGGGAAAAGAGAAAACAAATGTCCAACATCTCGATTGTCACTGACACTTGTGAAATTATCATTTGACAAAACCATGATGAAATAATTTGGCAGGAATCCAATACAACTAATGACTCATTTAATTAAATAAAATTCTGTCTCCCTAGCTAAATGGTATGCAATGATAAGATCGCCAGTCTAATACTCATCTTGAAAATAGATGTGTAGATTTCTTTCCTTTATGACTGTCTAACAGCCAACCTGGGTACAATAATGATATTATCTAGAATTTATACGGTCAACATTCAATTGCTCACAAAATTATTAAACAGTTTGTAAATTATACTGTTTTTTCCCCTGCTTTCTGCTCCTAAGGATTACATTTCTTATGAGCATTTTCTTAAGAAAATAGAAAGAGAACAAAAGTAAATGAAATGCAAATGGCCACTATTTCAAGTTCTTAATACCTTTAGGACAGTATTTGAAGATCTTAGCTAAAGCCAAGCTTTTACTGAAGCTTTTGGGTTCCCAGTTGATATAATCTCTTTAAGGCTACTTTAACCGAAATAGACGACAAAGAAAAAATACCTAAAAAATTATTGTATCTATAACAACAATGAAACGGCAATGGATTAAAAGCCAGAAAACTCGTTAATGAATAAATAGTGAGAATTTGTGAATAATCATAGTTGATCATAAAGACAGATTTGTAATGTTAACTTAAGAATGTATGGGTAACACCGTACATAGCAAAACAATTTGACGTTAGGTATTAGGAATTAGAACTGTTATTTGAATCAACAAATCATAGTTTGTTCATATTAAGGTATAGGAAGTTATATACAGTTCACTGATCTTTTTAAATTTGACTATGAGCCCTTGCCATTAGATCAAAAGACAGGAGCTCTCCCTGCCTTATTTTTCGCTTTTACCCCATGAAACTTAGTATAGTTTGACATACAGAGAAGACACTCATAAGTGTTTATTGATCTAGATGTGATTTACAACATTAAAAACAGTTTTGGCTTTTTCCCTACCAAAAGAAAATCACGTATATTGCTACATCTATATTAATCATAAACCCTATAAAAGTAATGTAGCATTAAATGTCAGAAGATATTGTCATATCTATCATTTTCAACCTCTATCCATACTTGGGAAAGTTTTCTTCTGATTAAAATATGAATTTAATTAAATAAAAGAATTGAAACGAATATTCAGAAAAGTGAGGAAAAACTTCCCATGTTTAGTGTGAAGTTAAGTAACAGCTGATTTACATTTGGAAAGAAGAGAAATCTTACTTTAGAAGTAAGTCAAGAAATATACAAAATATCTATCAGGTATGGAATTTATTTATTTATTTTTATTTTATTTTAATTTCAATAGATTTAGGGAGTGTAAGTGCTTTTTGTTACTTGGATTAATTGTATAATGTAGAGTGCTATAAATCAGATATTTATGTTTCTTTCCTGTGTCAGGTTTTGGAAACCATAGAGAAGTGCATGGGAATGGTCATATGACTATGAGGATGGAGAAGGAAAGAAGGAATAAGAGGTAAAAATGGTTATAAACTCAGCATTTAGGAGAGAATCTAGGAAAGTGAGCTACTATTAATACATATGGAGGTATTCCTGATTAAACAGGCTAATTCCAAGAACTCCTCAACTTCCACTAATACGCTTTGCCTTTTTAAATATTAACATATAGTGAATTGTTTAATAATTAGAATGTAACTAAATGTATTCATATTAAAAACACTTGGAATAGAACATTATATTCTATTTTGCCTACTGAATCGTATCTTACCTTGATTTTCCTTATTGTTAAGTTGACCAAAACTTAATATGACTTAGACTGGACCCCATGGACCTCCACATCCCCAGTCCCATGCCACTGTTCTTCTATCTATCTGCATTCTAGTCACCTGAGCCTTCTTTAATTTCCTGATAATTCAGGCTTACGATTCTAAAGCACTGGCTCCTTTCCGTCTGGAATACCTTTCCATCCCTACCTGTATTTCCCTCCCTCATGCCTCCATACTCTCCTTCTCCACAATAAACTAGTACCAACTCATCCTTCAGATCTCCATTTAAATATCACTTCCTCAGAAAAGACTTCCTGATTTCTTATTCCTCCCAGTAGAGTCACACTCCCTATTTTCTACTTTTATAGCACCCTGACGTTTTTGTCAATACTGTACACCAAAAATGAAATTATATATTAATATTAATCATGCAATCCCAATTACTCTGATATTTCTGAAAAGACAATAAATATGAATATATAAACCTTTTCTGATTTCTTCAATGAATTTACCAAGACCTAACAAAACACTTTGTCCATAGTAGGTGCTCAATAAACACTTTTGGAATTTATACTTCTTCTAGATCTGATCCCATTTTGCATTGAGTCTACCTTAGAAATTTGTTTTTTACACTGGTATAGCTTTCCTATTTGGCCACCACAAACCCTCCCTTTTCCATTCATCCTAAGCCAGACACAAAGTATACTCCAACCAAGCTTGTGTCTAAACTCTTCACTCAGCTGTGAATCTTCTATAGCCGTATTAATAGCTTTCTTAAAATCTGACACAAGGAACTAAACATAAGATTATTGATTATGCCTGGCCAGTGCAATGGGGAATAAAATCATTATTTCCTTTAGATACAATACCATATTTTACTACACTACGCATGATTTCTGTTAATTTAACATTTTTAGAATACTCATCACACTATGTTAGTTCTCTCTTTCTGTACATGACTCTGCATATGTTAATATGTTCTGGAGGGAAAGAACCGAGCTTTACTCATCTTTATATAACTTAACATGTTGAGCATATGAATACTGTTCAATGACAAACCACTGAAAAGAAATAAAGAAAGCTAATTGCTTAGAGGGTACCAAGCCCTGTTCTGTTCTATTTTATGGGCTTTAACCCAGTTTTTTAGCCTATAATAAAAAATTTGCATCTTTATTTTGTCCTTCCTCCCAGATTTGTGCCATCTGCAGAATTGAAAATCAGTTGTTTGCTGATGTCATTCAAGATACCGATTATTAATTATTCAGCAATACAAAGCCTGCAATAACTCACTAATTATAATAAAACAATATTTAAGAGTTGCTGAGCACTTAGTATTTCTCAGGCACACTCTTAAATGCATTTACATATATTAACTCATTTAAACCTCAAAATAATCTTATTAGATGGTTACTATTTTCATCAACATTTTACAGATGAAGAAACTTGAGACACGATATAATTAACTTGCTCAAGGCCACACAGCTTTTAAGTGGTATATCTAGGATTCAAACCTAAGCAGTGCATCTCAAGAGCCCAGACTCTCACCACTCTGTCCTTATGATTAAAGTGTGTCTTCTATATACAGAGCTCACTCTCGCATCAAGTCAGTATGGTTATTAATGCCCCTGCCAACTCTGTCACAAAGATCACATTTCACTATCATATCCCTGGTACCCTAAAGCCTTAGTCACTGTTTTACTCAAATAGAAGTAAACTCTTTTCCTAAAAACTTAGGTTCCACAGTAAAAGTATCACATTTTCAATCTGATGGGACCATCACACGCAGTCTCAAGTCTGCCTTTCTTCAGAACAAGCTATCAGTTTAGGTCAATGATTGAATAATAAGCTTATTGCAAATCTAAACATACAGAAATATTCAAGGAAAATCTGTAATGATATGAGGTCAATGGGTGTATAATTTACGCTGAGTATCATTTGTACTGTTGTGTTCTTTTTTAAGTTATACAAACTATTAATATATATTTGGTTTATAAGACAGACAACTACACATAAGACTCGTAAGTAGTGAAATCATTGCTCAAATGGCTGCCACCATCATTGTGACTTACAGAAGTCACACCCTTCCCCATAAGTGTTTTGCCACCTATAACCTAATGTTTTCTTTTATCTTCAGTCTTCTGTACATTACATTTTCTCTGCCTGTGACATCCTATTCACTGGGCCCCTTTAAATGTCAGGTGAGTTACCACTATCCCTTCAAGTTTTCCTGACAGTATGAATTTGGTTCATTGCAATGACTTGCCTGCAAAGCACTTTCAATTTCCTATATCATGTATATCTTTCCCTGCTCATCACACTGTTGAAGAATTGCCTATGTATCTGTTTGTCTCCCATGAAGAAAAGGACACTATATAGCACCACTTACACTTTCCTGGATTAAACTTGAGCCCATTATCCAAAGTGGGGCACCACAAGAGCAGAAGAACGGGATCCATTTGTACTCACCATCAAATTGGTATTAACTAATCAACACATAAATGTACATATCAGAACAACATCTATTGGATGCTGGGGAAGGGGAAGGGCAGTGGGAGGAGGGGGGAGGAGGGAGGAGGGGACGGGTATTTGTATACACAAGGAGTGCAATGCGCACTACCCGAAGGAAGGATGGACATATTTGAAACACGGACTTGGGGGGGGGGGAACCAAGGACAACACACATAACCTAAACATCTGTACCCCATAATATGCTGAAATAAAAAAAAAAAAGAAAAGGACACTATATTTTTTCTTTGTATACTAGTTAGTTAGAAGAGCTTAATAATGGAAGTTCAATTAATATTTTTGCATTGGTGAATGGATATTTATCTCTAAGAAAATACAGTATCAATTACCAAGTAGTCTGCCACAGACCATGACACATACAATCACATAGTATCTTACCACTGTCCAATATTATCAGTGTCTATCTGAATCTGAGGATTCTATGACATTTTAGAGTATAGGTTTTCCTTATATTTCCTGCAGAAACTATTGCCTAAATTAACCCACAAGTTTAAATTTAAAACTTGCCTTGTGGCATGATAAAATAGTGAGGTGTACATGGAAAAAGAATAAAATTATAAATTTTAAATAATTTGGAAATCATCTGGTCTAAGCCATTTCTTTTAAAGTTAGGAAACCTGAAGTTCGAAGAAATTTAGTGATTTGTAAATGACATAGAAGCAATCAGTGATAAAACTAAGGCTATCCCATGAATTCTGACTCCTATGACAGTGACCTTTCAGTAGTATACATGAATACAGTGTAGCTATCTCAGGAAGTAGAATGTCATGTTATTTTTGAAATGAGTAATCAAATTATTTTATTATTTCTATATAAGCAACTGAAGAATTTTTGTTTTCATGCTACAGGATGAGTGTATAAGGGTTGTCCTTTTCACATATTTATTTTTCTGCGAGTAGTTTCTACAGTTTTTAGCTAAAACCCAATCTAGTTGGTGTTGACCAGGAGATTTGGACTTGCCCTGGAAAAAGAACTAGATATAGGTTCAGATAGGAAGGAAAACTTTGACAGGAGGGAGGCAACTGGGAAGGAAAAGTCTTCCTTTATTAAGTAGCCAATAGGCATGGTAATTCAAGGGCTGCATTAGAGAACAATTCTCTCCTCTAAAAATATTGTCTTCAAACAATGATCATAGAAGAAGAAGAAGAAGAAGAAGAAGGAAGAAGGAGGAGGAGGAGGAGGAGGGAGGTCAAAAGGTCTGGTAGGTCAAAAAGAAGAAGAAGAAGAAGAAGAAGAAGAAAATTTTAATGTGTAATATGAGTAAAACATTATTTTTAAGGAAGATAGGGAAGTGAGCATATACTACTTCTAAAGTAAAAATAAATGTTTCCATTAATTCACTCAGCTGCATTCTAAATCTTTTTGGTTAAGATTCTCTGAAATGTCTTCTGAATTCTAATAGATGGAAAGTTCCCTGTGGGCAGGCAATGTGTTTACTCAAACTAAGAGCAGCTAAACACAGGAATATGTGCTCTTTGATGAGTAATAAATATTTTATAATTCAATGATATTTGCATATTGATAATTAGTCCTTAATTATAAATCCCTTCAAATAATACCCAATCCTTTGATTGATGAATATAAAATATAAGTTAAATTTAAATAGCAATAAAAATAACTATGGTTTGAATTTAATAACATGTTTTTTCCTTAGCGCTGTATTTTCTAAGTAGTATTACCTACTTAATTAAAATTTTTCTAGGTTGGGAAGTAATCAAGGAAATAGTTGTATATTAAAAGGCAGAGGAAGTACAAACAAGTTGGTTACGGTGGGAAACAGGGTATTGGTTTCACTTGTGTGACATTAACTGCTCCATTGGAGCAAACTAATTAATTTTTCTTCATTACACTGTAATCAGCAAGCTTAATCTAGGGAAAAGAAGAATGCAATTGTTGTTGCAAATATTAAAAGTCTTACTACCTGTCATTCAGTTGCTGTAACTAAAGAAAGTCCAAGTGCTTATTAATGTGCTATGGCTATTGGCTTTTTAAAAAATCAAATACATTTCTTTTAAGCAGTATTAAGTGCACAAATTAGATCCTAGTAACATTTTAATATTAAGAAACTATCATTAAAATCCACTTTTTTTTCAACAGAAGAATTATCTCATCATATTGGCTCAAAAAGAAATTCAATCCCGAACAGAAATAAAAGTTTTAAAATATTTCATAAACATTAACCTAGACTTTTCATAGAAGAAATACAGCAGAGAACATCATATTTCAGCAGCTTCAATATTTGTTTTCTGATTGAATCATAAATTTCATTACTTTATACTTGCTTCTACAATGACAAAGTGCACAAAGCTAAATGTGAATATCTGGTAGGTCAAAAGAGAAAAATGTGTAACTGAATATGGTTTTTGATGACAGTGAAATAATTAAAAATCAAAAGCATTCAGAGATCACAAGAGTTCGAACAAAAATCTTCAAATATCTAAATAACCCTATGGGCAAGTTGATGTGATCCCAATATTACATGTCTTAGGCATCCAGTTTAAAAAGGTCATCAGAAAAAGTTATATAAGATTAATCCCCCTATGGATTAAGTTGGGAAAAAAATGAATAAAACCACAGATCTATAGATGGATAGAGGGAGGTTCCAAGGACAGTTACTACCTCAACATTTAATCTTCCAGATAATCGGTAAAGCCTTGACAAGAAAGCACTCTGAGCTACCTATAAAAAGGCACAGCATATTCCTATAATACAATCAAGCATACATCAAAACATAATGTTTTTACTTATCCCCATCTACATTTTCCCAATTGTATCGTTAGGATTAAGCAACCGAAAGACAGCATGAGAGAGAATCTGATAGAAAGCAATGTGCCTAGTAACACTCCACAGATGTTCATTGGTTTGAAATCAGGCAATAAGTTCACAGTGACATGAAGCCGTCTCCAGGACCAAGAACCTCAACAAGAAATTTCCTACAATTCAGTATTTCAACTGTTATGGTAAAGAAGTTAGCCCATTCTTTTCTTTTTATCTTTCTTTCTTTTTTTCTTTTCTTTTTTTTTTTTTTTT
>NW_012137414.1:3827650-3830640 GCF_000956105.1 Propithecus coquereli
CATTTCTAAATTCTATTTCAATGCTAAGATTCTACAGTTTATTAACTGCAAAATTAAAATTAAAAAAAGTAGTTTCATAGATCACAGTGTAGTAAAATGTTGTTTAACTAGGGTGGTAATCATAGCCAGAGGGTTTGTTGCTATTTGGATATTGAGTAACAGTTTTTTTTTTTTGAGACAGAGTCTCACTGTGTTGCCCGGACTAGAGTGCCCTGGCATCAACCTAGCTCACAGCAACCTCAAACTCCTGGGCTCAAGTGATCCTCCTGCCTCAGCCTCCCGAGGATCTGGGAATACAGGCCTGTGTCACCATGCCCAGCTAATTTTTTCTATTTTTTAGTTGCCCAGCTAATTTTTTTTCTACTTTTTTTAGTAGAGACAGGGTCTTGCTTTTGCTCAGGCTGGTTTCAAACTCCTGATCTCAAGCGATCCTCCTGCCTGGGCCTCCTAGAGTGCTAGGATTATAGGCCTGAGCCACTATACCCAGCCTTTTTTTTTTTTTGATCTCTAATTTATTTATTCATTTTTTAAGTTGACAAAATTGTATATATTTATGGTATACACCATGATGTTTTGATGTATGTATACATTATGGAATGGCTAAATCAAGCTAATTAATATATCTATTATCTTAAGTGCTTGTCATTTTCTGTGGTGAGAACATTTAAAATCTATACTCTCTTTGCAATTTTCAAGTATACAATACATTGTTATTAACTATAATCACCATGTTATACAATAGGCCTTTTGATCTTTTTTCTCCTATTTTCAACAAATCATATGATTCTGGAAACACAGGAGAAAACATTGAGACATACACATTCCACATATTATTAGCCCAGTTTTAAGGCCTCCAGAATCTTCTCTATTCCTACTTTCTTGTATTCTGTCATTTGATTACTTTATATATTCATTTTTGAATACCACATGCTGCTTCATGTTTTGCACTATATCCCTTCAACCCAACTCTAATTTCAGCTGCAGCTCCTGTTTTCTGTTGCAGGGCCAGGAAGTGAAAGGATTAATGCCCAGGAAGTAATTCTCACTTGACAGGAGTAGGAGGGGAGAGATAAATTGTCCTTCAGAGGGAAGTTTCTGAGAGGAGTTCTATAAGGTTTCTCAGAGGGTCCTAGACAAGGCTGAGGCACACATACCTAGGACGGTAATCACCTCAATAATGTTCTATTAGCTTGCCCTCCTTCCTTGTCTCACTTTTCCAGCTCTCTCATTTTCCAGAGTTTTCTTACCACGTAATTTTTTTGGTAACCAGCCAATGAAGGTTTTGTATCAGGCTTGCTTTGAGGGAAACTAAAACTATGATTCTTGACTATCTCTATCACTTAAACGGTAAACTCTTAGACGTTGGTGGTGATGCCTCTTAACTCTTTAGTTTAGAGGCCAGTGCAGTGAATCATGTAAAAATAAGTTATGTAGGTTCTTTAATTACACCCATAATGCAGATGAGGAGACTGGTGTTCAGAGAAGAGAGATGACGCAGATTCCTCAAGCTTATACGGCTCTAGATAGTAGAGAGAACATTTAACTCACTTCTTCTTGTTCCTTGAATGTTGCTACATGACATTTTTTTGTACCTCTCTATAGGCTTGTTTTCCATGACCTTTGAAAGTTAAGCATTCTCCCACTCATCCACAGGAATATAGCAGTCATGTTTTATCCCATCCACTTGACAAAATAATTTACCACTTCATAGCAATCAATCCATTGTTATTTAATGATCTAGCTTCTTGAGTTCCTGTAATTACATAACAAGCTCCTTAAGTGTCAGTGATCATAAAGATGGGAATCTTAGACTTGGGAATCAGATAAAGTCCCCATTTACTCTTCTGCATCTTGCTCTCATACGGGTATTCTGAAGATTACAAGAGATAATAAGTACAAAAACTTAGCACAGTGCCTGAAACAAAGTATTCAATAAAATATGGCTATTATTATTTTCAGCTGGAGCAAAACTACCAAAAGCAGAGGCCACATGGACTGGACTGTATCCCCTCTGGATCTCCCAGCTAAGCAAGGCCAGAGCAATTAGCCCAAATAGGTGGTCATAAACAAAACAGACATATAAAAAATGAAAAACAATAAATTACCCTATTTTCTTCCACCAGTGTGTTTTTCCTATGCTCTTCTCTTTTCTCTATTTCTACATATTCTCTCATTTCATCTTGTTTTGCAGCCAGGAGTGTTCCTCCCACACACCGTTTATCTCATCCAGTTCTAAACATCTTTAAGTTTCAGATCAACTTCTACCACTTGGAGAGATTCCTATTTTTCATTGTAGCCTTCTTGATTTCTCTCGTAGATTTCTGGAGCATTAATATACTATAAAATGAAATTTACTACTTCACATACAGTCTTTCTTCAGGCCCATCGCTCTATTTTGGCTAGTCCTGACTCCCAACTTACACTGAAAGTTGCTTGAAGGCAAGAATCATTTTTAATTTTTCTCTGGGTTCCCCTGGCACAATACTAAACAAGTAATTAGGCACTGCATGATTAATCTTTTAGACAGAACATGAAACTAGGAAAGAAAGAACTTAAGGAAAATCTGATTTACTGTTCTCTTTCTCAGTTCCCCTTTCTCAGTCAGATGTATTTTTTTTTTGTTCAATATTTATTCTGATTTCCACATAGCACTTTCCCCTCTTTCTACCCTGTCTTAATCCTTACACTGATCATCAGTATGGGCACACTTGGCAACATGGCAAAGGCGCATTAGTTATTGCAAAATTGCTTGTTTTGTTAATGCCTTACCTTAATTTCTCTATGGCAACCAGGCTACCATCTTCATTAGAAGAATTAAGCTGAATGCATTCATCATTTGACAAACTGATTCTTTACAAATTTCCTTGTTTTTTATACATTTGTAGTTATACATCTAAAGCTACCTGAGAAATTCAGATATGCAAAGTTTAAAATTCCTTTTATCTGATCAACACATAAGTGCACATATAAGAATAACATCTATTGGATGT
>NW_012137414.1:3830940-3836186 GCF_000956105.1 Propithecus coquereli
CAAAAAAAAAAAATAAATAAATAAAAATAAAAAAAGGACTCTAGTAGGCCTGTGTGATATACGTCTTAAGGATTCTAACAGTTTACCACTCAGAAGTAGTCCTTAGGAAGCTATAGGCTGGGAAATAAGATATAGAGGATGAAATAGAATTCTAAAGCAGGAAAATATATGGGATTAGAAGCGAAGATGCTCGACAACTCTGCATTATAAATAGGAATATTTGTATTTTGTGTTTGCATTATGCCTTTTTACTCTACTGATTATTTTCCTAAATCTCACAAAAATCCCTCAAATTAACTATTACTATCCCATTGCTATACATGTGGATATGCACATATCTAAATATTAGGTAACTTACCTAAGAACAATTAGGTAACAAGTAAAAGAAACATTACTGTAACCCAACACTTCTTGGTTCTATAACACATTCTATTAAAAAGAAGTGACATACTGTATACTTAATATTGAGTGCAAAGAAAACAGTATTCCATATGGTGTTTAACAGGATTATTCAATCTCCTGATTTGTTAGTATCTCATTATTCTCAGGATAAATCTGAGAGGCAGAAAGCCTTCTCTACCTCTCTTCACCTCTTAGTGCAAATATCTGTCCTACTTTGTTGCCACAGAGAGTAAATTTCCCATGACTGCGAGCTGTTTTGAAAATAAAAGGGAGATGGAAAGGTTCAGAATTTAAAAGAACTGTGTATCTCTCCCATTATACAGTATTTTCCTTGAGATTAGACACACTATGTTTCTCCAGTGCTCATCAGAGTCTTATTACATGCTAAGTACTCAATAAATGTTTGTTGAATGATGATAATAACTTACACGGTTGTAGGAAGAAGGGGTAGAGTGATAAACTGTGAAATACATTTAATATCATTTTCATGGGTTAGGGAACTGGAGGCTTCATATATTGATACTGTATAAAGAAATCATTACAATAATTTTGGAAAATAGGCAGAATCTATTGGGTCATTAAATACGAAGTGTCCTATTTCGAATCAAAAGTGTAATTTATTATATCTCAAACAAGAAGCAGTACAATTAATCAAAGTATGCACCTAAACTATCAATGCAGTTTTGTCATCTTAATGGTAGCTTCTTTAGCCAGCAGCAAAGGAGCCTGGAGAGCGAGTGACAATGAAATCATGAAAGGCCTTTACCACAGCTTGTTGAGAATGGAGTATTTTTCCTTGCAAGAAGTGCTCCAAAGCCTGGACGAAGTGGTAGTCAGTTGGTGCAAGGTCTGGTGAATATGGTGGATGACAGAGAGCTTCCAAGTCCAACCTCTGTAATTTGATCAGTGTTGTTTGTACGACATGTGGTGGAGCATTGTCTTGCAAAAGGATTGGCCTGTCTCTATTGACCAATTTCGGCTGCTTAATCATAAACATCCTCATCATTTCATCCAAGTAGGGGCAGTAGACATCCACTGTAATGTACTGACCAGGTTTCATGAAGCTGTAGTGGATGATACTAGCGCTGGACCACCAAACAGACACCATTAGCTTTTTTGATCAATATTAGGTTTTGGACTGTGTTTCAACACTTAATCTTTATCCAAACATTGTGCCCAATGCTTTCGATTGTCAAAAAGAATCCATTTTTCATCACATGTCACAATATGGTGTAGAAATGGTTTACCTTTATGTTGTGACAGCAAAGAGAGGCAAGATTTGAGATGAATTTCTCTGCTGATGCTCATTTAATTCATACAGAACCCATTTATCCAGCTTCTTTACCTTGCCAATTTGTTTCAGATGGTCCAATATTGTGGGAATAATATTCAGTCTTGCTGCTAATTCATGCATAGGTTGAGATGGATTCACGTTCCACTACAGCTTTCGGTTCATCATTATTCACCTTGGTCTCAGGTTGCCCATGTGACTCATTTTCAATATTAAAATCACCAGAACAGAACTTCTCAAACCATCCATGTACTGTGTGTTCATTAGCCACATCCTTCTCAAAGACTTTGTTGATATTTCTAGCTGTCTGTGCTGCATTGGTTCTATGGCAGAACTCATATTCAAAAATAACATGAATTTTTGACTTATCCGTGATTTCACAAAAATTGCTCTAAAAAAAACTTTGAAAGATAATCGCAAGTCTAAACATGCCTTTGAAAGACTGAGGACATATTTTTATGATAAGAATAAAACAAGAAGTGTCAAAGTGAAATGTCACAGATATCAACTGTCAAACTTAGTACTTAAGGAAATCAGACATCTCACACTTAATAACCTATTATTTCTTTAAATATTATTTCTTTAAATGCACACCTTTTGATCTAGCTATCCTCAGTCTCTAGCATGACACCTCATGTATAAATATACATTTGATATTAGTATTGTTTGGATTTTACCAATTTAGATGATTTTCTATACCTCGAATATGCCTTGTTCTTGTTTCTTATCCTATTGGTGCTTTTTCCCTGCTATTTCACCTGGAATGCTATTCTTCCCTATTTCTACCTATAAAGGCCTTTCACGAAAATGTAGCACAAAGGTCATGCTCTACAGGCATTATTGCTGTCTCTCAACTGATTGAAATGCCTTTTTCTTTGAACTCTTTCTTTGGACTACACTTATGTCATCAACTTATATCAAAGATGTTTACAAGTCTCATTTGTTCCTGTGACTTTTACAATGTTGTCTTCTTTTTTGCAGGGCTTGTTTAATTCTACCTCTCACCATAAACCCACCTGATCTATCTGGGGATTTCTTAAAGAAACATAGCTACCGCATGTCATAATCTACACAAAACCCTGGTGTATTATCTGCTTATTCAGTGCTAAACCCATGAGGATTTTCAGAGAAGCTTGAAGAAAAGAGAGACACTCAGAAGTCTTAGAATTGTGAACTTCTAGAATGGAATTAAATTCTACAATCATCTAGTCTGGGAGCTTTTAATTTTCACTATTGCCATGGATTCTCCTTTGAGTTGTTAATAGACTCATTTCCCAGAAAAATGGCCAAGGTAACTTATACACACATATATGCAATGACAATGATAATTTTAAATGTAGCTGGTTCACCCAGTAGATTTCTATATGGAATCAAAGTTAGATTCCATAAATGACTTGAGTGACAGAGTCTGTAAGTAGAGTTACATAAATTGTATGAATGGTGAGAGCTGCTACAAACTGGAGAATAATGTGCCCTCTCTGAAGGAGTAGCGCTACTCTGTACTAGCAGGATGGTGCCATTGCATAATCTAGTCCCAGGGCTGCTAGATCTGCTAAAAAAGAACAGAAACCCAGATTTGTAATGAGATGTAGTTCAAACGAAACACCTCTCTGGGCTCCTTCCAGACTTCACATCAACGGTTTATATATAATGCCTTTTATACTATCTGCTCACATACCCAAATCTGAGTCCTGATTAGCTCTCCTGCAAGCAAGTTTGATATTGACTTAACCAATCAGGAGAAATGAAACCCTAAACATCAAACTATAGTCATATATTAACACATAAAATGCCATATATCTGTACTACTGCTATTTATTTAGTTATCCCTTCCACAGATATTTGTCACCTAACAAATCCCTGGCACACTCCTAGCTACGGGCTATACCATAGGGAAGCCAATGGACAAAGCCCTTGACATCCAAGTTTCTAGTAAGGGAAACAAAGAAGAAAAAGTTAGTAAACCAGACAAGATAATTTCAGATAATGATGATGATTATAAAGAAAACAAGAAAGGTGAATGGGATAGAGCATTACTGGGAGGGGTAATCAGGAGAGCTGCTTTAGTTGTGGTAGCCTGGGAAGGATTCTTCTGGAGATGAAAATTTTAAGCTGAGACTGAATGTCAGGAAGGAGTCAGCCATATAAAGTTGGAGGAGGAGATTGTTTTTGCTAATAGAAAGGACAAATGAAGAGATATGAGGCAGAAAACACGTTTGACCTGAGCCCAGTAAAGCAAGAGGACTGGTAGGAAGTGAGATAAAGAACTAGGCAGGGGACAGATCACACAGGGCCTTGTTGGCCACGTTCAGACTTCTGAATTTTTTCTAAGTATAATGAAGAGTCTTCATAAAGTGGTAAGTAGGAAAGACATGACCTAAATAATGTGGTAAAAAGATCACTTTGTATAATGGGGAGAACCAAGAGACTAGTTAGGCACTTACTGCAATATTAGAAGGCTATGGAATATGATGGAATGTCAATGGCGTTCCTTTTGAATAAAAGCAGCTTTTATTTTTCAATTAAAATGTAACATAATTGGCTTCAGTAAAAATGTCTCTCTTGACCTTATTTCTCTTGCGTTAATGGGGTCATTTATATGATATGTCAGAAGTGCTACCTCTGTATACAACAAACAGCTTTTGATTTTAATTAAAATGTAGCATAATTGATTTGAACCAGAAACAATCTCTTGACATTATTTCTCTTGTATTAATAGGATCATTTATATAATGATCATGCTAATTAATCTTCATTCAAATATATTGTTTATTTTAAATGAATTAATAAATATAACACAATGATAATTTATATATTTAAATCTTCATTTTAATGTGTAAATTATTAAAAATATCTCAATATCTTGACAATAAAATCTATAGGATTATTACACTCATTTAAAGGATGCAAACATATTTACAGTTATGTTTTAATTTGAAGTAGTGATTAAATATAATTTGTCTGTGACCTTGTAGGCCAAAATAATATATCACAATAAACTGTAGATAGTGTCAGAGATTAAAATAGTGCTTGTCTGCTTCAGTGCATACATATGTGAGCATGAATTTTGGCACTTGTCAGCCTATGATAAATTACTACTAGACTAATACTTGTCAGCACAGTAATAACTGATCATGCTCTAAACAGCACTAAGGGACAAAGGTGATGAACAACCTACAAAGTAAAAATTTTCATGATCACAGTAATGACTCTAGTTCAAAGCACAGTAATTATCTATCAACCTCCTTATTGTCAAATCTATATTTCAAGTGACTACCTCGGTATCTCTCAGAATCAATTTTTACCTCAAATTTTAATTAACAACATAGAAAACAAGCAATAGCGATAAAGGCATGTTTCTATTGAGTCTTTCCAAAAGCAACCCTAAATCTTTCTTGTAGAAGATTCTGGGTATACATATCCAGTCTTGCCATAACGTTTGGAAATCCTCTCCAACCTCTTCCTCCATTCACTATTATTGATAAAGTAAAGCAAAACACAAAGAGTTTTATATAGCAGATGAAAAACTATGTTTGCTGGTGAAAGGTAAAAA
>NW_012137414.1:3837301-3838482 GCF_000956105.1 Propithecus coquereli
CACAATGATATATCACCTAACTCCAGTTAGAATTTTTGCATACATTCTTTCAATGGTGATTTTCCTAAAGATAATTTGGCATGTATTGCAGAGCCTTGTGACTATAGTAGCAATATTGTACATATCAAAATTGCTAAGAGAGTAAATTTCAAATGTTCTCACCACAAAAAATGTTAAGTATTTGAGGTGATGGATATGTTAACTATCTTAATTTAAAAATTCTACATTGTATTTATAAATTATAACATCACTTTGAAACTTAAAAATTTATACAATTATAAATTGCCAATTTATAATTAAAAAGACATATAAAAGTTTGAATTCTCATAAGTCTTCAATTCTTGCCAACACCATTTCTCTGACTTAATTTAAGCTGTCCACTGTTGCATTAATACATACCATTAAACAAAACTACTCCACACTATAGGCATAGTAATAGGATTAAACTCACCTGGCTTCCAACCAAAAGGAACACCACTAGCATTAAAATAAAATATCCTCATTGTGAATTAGTAATGTCATATTAATGGAAGCTAAAGGCATCTGGAATTTTTTTGGCTCATTTGCATGTGGATATATACTTGAGATTTCCCTTCTGAAAAAAGGTAGCTGTTGAAAGGAAACCCTAGTGTAAAATTTAGAAAACAGACGTAGAAAACTAGTAAAATATCCAACTTACAGCTAGCTGGGACAAGATTTTTCCATGCTACGTCTTTTATGTCATATTTTCTTTAGTCTACTTCAATATATGAATTTAATTCTTCATTAAAAAAACACAGAATGATTCTCCATGTTATAGAAGGTACATATTCTGAACTCGAATGATCAAAAACCTTAGTTTGTTAAGATTATAAATTCTATTAAGTATCACTAAAAATATTTACTTTCGTCTAGGCTTTCATTCTCAATTCTGATGTTTATATTCCAATTCAGAGTATCAGTCTATTACTTATCTCCTATTTTTCAGAGATCTTCTGATGTATTTCAACAAGAAATGTTTGCAGTGAGGTGGGTTTGATTCCATTTGGTGTTTGTTCAGGAAGAAAGTATTTAATTACTTGGAGCCCAAATTTTCTCATCTGGAATATGAAGCTAATTTTATTTTATCGATAGGATTTTTCCAAGATTGTGATAAAACTGTTTTATAAAGTATTATACAAATATTGGTTGTTATTTTCACA
>NW_012137414.1:3839597-3841252 GCF_000956105.1 Propithecus coquereli
TCTTCAGATACATTTATTGGGCATTTTACTAAAAATCAGACATTCTTTTATTCAACTACAAACGAGAAAGATCCCTGTACATGAAGAAGTCGCCATCAGTTATAGGATTGATTGGACAAGTCCATGACCACCTACAGTATTATGATGAGCCAGCAGTATTGTCGTAGGAACAAACTCCACTGGAATATATATCAGAATTTATTCTTTTTTGAAGGTTGGGAGTTTTATATTGTTTTTAATGTCATGGAAACAAAGTAAAACATGAGAAAAACATGCTTCTGTTATTATTGTACTAAACAGTATTAAAAAAAAAAAACAAGAAAACACCACCAACAAAACAGATATCGAAGACAAAAAACATTGTACTTTACATGTCATACTCTACAGAAATGGTGTCATACTATGCATTTTTATATGCAACTCAAATATACCTGGAACACAGCAGATATTAAATAAGTATTAAATATGTAATTATATGAATTGAGTAACTTGTCATACTCCTTTACCCCTACCTATTCCAGTACTTCCTCTGGCCTTCCTAGTGCCTTTGAATGTGTCAGTTCTCTTCCTGCAACCAAATTTCTGGCCTATACCTACCTTATCCCTCTTATTCTATCTTCCCATGCATTGACAAGATGTACACATGAGCATGTTCACACACACACAGCATAATAAGGCAAAACAGCTTACTTTACCTCTCTATCTCAGAGACCAAACTAGCTTAAATGTAAGGAGGAATGCTTACTAAAGATTTTCAGATATAGTTAAAGAACATTAGAATCACCTTTGAGAGCCATAAAATTATATGTGTCTGCTTTGCTTTCTCTTTGTTCCACTAATATATGGTATTCTCCTCAAAGGATAGCAAGATACCTTAGTTGATATCTTAATACTCTCAGTATTCATGGGGGCTCCCAGATAAGAAAGGAATTTATTATTGTCCCTTGCTTAATCCTAGTTGCATTTAAATATTAAATAGAAACATGGTAATGTTTTAATAATAAAGACCAATTTTGAATGTATTCTAATGAAAATTACGGACATGACCATTTCCTAAGATATATTCAATGTAAGACAGATAATTTCATAGGCCATGCTCTCCATTAATAGTAATGAAAATGGTTTCTTTTCTCCTATATGCATTAGATATGATTAGACATCATTAGATTATCAAAGAAAACAAACAGACCTCAAATCCAGTGTGTATAATATACAATAGCATAAAGACAAATCAAAGACTAAGAATGGCTTGAATATGTATTTAGGACCAGAGAAACAGGCTATTCTGACAGTGGTTAAATCAACAAAGCATGTGGTCTTTCTGGGGCTCAGCTGTGAAATACAGAGTGAAAGAAAAATATTACAAGCTGTTGGGACAGAAAGTGCTAAGGCCTTGAATTGTGTAAATACCATTCTCAGTAATTGTGTATAAAAGTGAATGAAGTTAGAGCCAGCATGGAAGTATGGCTAGCAGTTAGCAAGCTCTTCCTGTGGTCAAGGAAAGAGATGAGAATGACTTGAACTATGTTGGTATGTATAAAGGTGGAGAGATATGAATGATTTAGTGATTTACAGTTGGCCCTCTGTATCTGTGGATGCCACATCACAGATTCAATCAACCTTGGATCAAAAATATTCAGAATAAAACAATAAAA
>NW_012137414.1:3841302-3843060 GCF_000956105.1 Propithecus coquereli
GAATATCCTATCTTGCAAACACTGTCTACTATGGCAGACACTAAAGAAACTTGTTTAATAACAAGACTGAAATTAGATTTCCTTCAGATGCTGTCTTTAGAATTTGGGGAATAGAGCTATTCATCTCTGGATGTGTTTTTGGAGAAGTGTCAGTATCATGACAATGAATAACAAAATTGCTTTATACTGTTAGATATTTTTGATGCAATCTTTGCCCACTCATAGGCTGTATGAAATTTTTTGCCAATCTTGTCACCAAGACAAGTGTATCTGATCTTTCTGACTCAAATTGAACACTTTTCAGCAAAACATTGTCTTTATCATTGAATTCCCCATTCATATGTTCTGAAAGCAACCAGCATGGTTATCACAATAACTTTTTAAAAAAATCAATAAAATTCAACATAAAAATGTATCATATTTTGTACCTATTGTATACTTAAGCCTGCATGAAATTTACTTGCCTTAATTAGTTTTAGAAATTATAGCACCATTATGACACATTTTTCTTAACATAGAATTGAATCTAATGCATATTTTCCTCTTATTTACTTCAGGTAATTAAGCCTTATCTCCCCATTTATAAGATGAGATAGTTTTACTTTTTAAGCAGGTAGTTCCTAACTATGGCAGGGACAGGTAGTCAGACAACCATACCCACTTTCTCCACCCTTGAAAGTATGGAATTTTCACTCAGAGGCAGGCACTCAGCCAGGCACCACATTAGCCTTGTATAATCATATACCTGTTTCATCAAGTGGAAAGTTAAGGGGGCTGATATGCATCACTTCTACAACAAGCCTTTTAAGAAGTCATTGTGGCTTTTCTAGGTTCTCTTCCCCTCTTTGCTGGCTAGATGCAGAAGAAAATTATGACATGGCATAATAAAGGGAGATGTCCCTAGAAAAATATTAGTCACCAACAAGGAACACCTGCATTGGACTTATACCTGGGCTATATATTAACAATTGTTTTAAGCTGCTGATATATGGGAATTTATGTGTTATAGCAGCAGTGTTGCCAAGCTGATATAATGAAATCATATTTTCTTTCTATCTGTTGATTTAAATAAAAATGAATAAAATTTGGTTATATCAAGCCACCCAGTATAATGCACGTCCTTTGGGAGAGATAAGAGCTGATGAATAGTTATTCCATATCAGCTCAAAGTTTGTGGTATTATGGCTTGCAGCCAAGTGATATATTCCAGTTTTATTAAAAAAAATTAGAAAACATTACTATCTAGTCAAAACTAGAAAACAAATTAGGAGGTTTATGATAAGTGTGATATTTTAAATTTGAAATATAAACTAGTTTCATAGAAAGGTCATTTTTAGGGTCTAGGACAGTGGCAAAGCTGAAAAAAAAACTTGAACGTATAGTCATCAGCCATAAACTCTTGACCTAGTACAGAATATGCACAAAATACTAAAGGAAGTGACTTTTGTGGGATAAAAATATGGAGGAAAACCTTTTGTAGTTCAGGAACACGTGCTTCCAAGGTTGGTACAACTGAAGGTCAGTTTGATAATGGGTACAGAACACATTGTAGAAAGCAATAAAAGCAAAGCATAGAAAGCTAGATTTTATGTAGTAGGAACATGGGAATTTATTAACAGGAGAATGCCCAGATCTTTCATTTTTGACACTAATTGTAGGAGCATTTGGACAAGTGGCTACTGAAATAATCTAGGCAGAAATTTCCCTGGGTCATCCCAGGAGAGATTATAGAATTTAAAGCCACTTCCTCTAGTATTT
>NW_012137414.1:3854680-3856345 GCF_000956105.1 Propithecus coquereli
ACTGTTTTGCATACTCATGTAAAGATCTATCATAAGGATTGGAGCAGTTACTTTCTACAGATAAGCTTTATTATAGAAAGCTTTTTGTTTTGTTTTGTTTTTCAGTATGGATTTCGACAATCTTATGCCATGTGCATATTGCTGCTTAATTTTCAGTATTGAGGTTTTGTCTGCGTATGCACGTGTGTTAGCACATAACTAAGCACACTTGCACATATGTACACCCATTTAATCATATAAGAAGGAATCCGGGCGAGACTTCTGAAAGGAGATATGCCTCTAAACATTACTGGAAAAGAGACGATGGATGAGACTTGAGCTTGATGTGGTTTGACATAGATTTGGCAGTTGATGCTGATAATTAAAAAGAAATAATGCAGAATATATGGGATATACTTATTATTGTGTGTTGATGTAATTGCCACATGCCACTGCCAGTTAAGAACTGTGGAGGATAATTTCCCCTGAAAAGAGTAGGGATTTCTACTGCCAAACATCTTTCAAAATAGCAGATACTGGCAAAAGATATAAGGATTTTGGTCTATGGTGAGGGAAAAAGTTTCTTCCTTGGTGCCTCCTGTGATTCAAGTCTTGAACCCTGTAGAAATGATCACTGCTGGACTACTCCCACTGAGGGCAGTTCAGCTGGCCCTAAAGCTATACAGCAGGCCAACAGACCAGCTAAGCTAAGGATTTGGACAGTAGAAAACTCTATAGAAGATGTACTAGTATTTAATTGTTGCTATAAAGATTCCCCAAAACTCACAACTAATGAAGACAGAGCGCTCTATATGGGGGAAAGGAGCACTGCTAGCCCTGGCTTGGGTGAGGCAAAGGCATTATTTGTAACAAAAATGTTTGTACCCCCATAATATTCTGAAATAAAAAAAAAAGAAGTCTGACAGAAGACTCATTAGCCTAAACCCATGTGTCAGCAGGGCTTTGTTCCTTTCTTGAAATTCTAGAGGAGAATCTGTTTCTTTGCCTTTTCTAGCTTTTAGAGGCCTCCTGTATTCATTGGCTGTTGGTCCTCTACCTCTTTTTTCAAAGCAAGCAACAACGAGTGTAGTTGTTCTCAAATTGAACCATTCAGATCTACTCTTGTACCTCTCTCTTCCACTTTTAAGCATCTAGGAGACTATATGGGGCCCACTCAGATAATTGAGACTAATCTTCTTCTTTTAAGGTCAGCTAATTAACAAACATAATTCCATATGTAACCTTAATTCTCTTTTGCCATGTAACATAACTTATTCACAGGTTCTGGGGATTAGGATGCGAACGAACATCTTTCGGGAGCCAGCATTCTACCTACCACAGAGGAGTTTTAAGCCAAAAGACTTAAAAATAAAAGTCATTATCTAGTATTGAGTTTTCACTTTGTCTCTGATGTAATTCTTTCCTGGTATTCCAAGCATTCAATATCTTTATGAACCCTAATTATTTTTGTAAAATGGTTATTGTAGTAAATTTGACTAAATTAAAATGAATATTTTAAGCTGAATGGTGATATAAGAATTATGTCATTATTCCACTGATAGGTGGCACAGTAGCTCACACGATTCCAGGAGACTGAAATTTCAAATGAAAGTCATCCTATTCCTCCACTTGTGTGAATTTTACTCCACACAAGGAAATCATTACTGGATAGAAACTGAGAAAAAT
>NW_012137414.1:3856395-3858279 GCF_000956105.1 Propithecus coquereli
CTGAGGAGAATTTCTCACTATGTATATGGACTAATTTATCACTTCTTAATCAATCTCTGGATACTAAAGAGTTAATATAGAATGATCTAAGAACTAAGACCCAACAGAGTCCCCTATGTCATCAGGACTAAGGCCCAGAATAATTTACCATGATGGCTAACATATAGTTGTCTTGGGAAGAGAAACATCACACTTGAAACACAGCCTAACTGTTTAAGCTCAAACAGCTTTACAGCAACTCATTTAGTACCCATTCATTCCAAGATAACACCACAGACTCACAGCAACTCACCTAGTTAACCAATCTGACCAATCCCTGTCCAGACCACACTTAGAACCATCCAGCTCAGTCTGCAAAACTCTCTAAGTACCCTTCCCTCCTGCTCCTTTTTTGAAAGGTTATGGAGATTCTGTGAAGGTGGTGCTCTCCCTTGTTCAGTAAGTTTAACGAGCTCAGGTGTGGATGATCGAAACATTTGCCTGGAGTACACTGTGGGTGTTTCTATGATATTCATACATATACTAAAACTAGAGCTGACTGAAAGGTTAGTGTTTGTAGTCAGCAAGAGAAACATCCAATTATTAGATGAAGATCCTTTTCTTTCTTTTCTTTTCCCTTTCTTTCCTTCCTTTTCTTCCTTCCCTCCTCTCCTTTCTTTCTTTTCATTCCTTTTTTATTATTTTATTTCAGCATATTACAGGGGTACAAATGTTTAGGTTACGTATATTTTCTTTCCTTCTTTTCTTTCATTCTCTTTTAAAAGCTTCTCATGGGTGGTGCTTCTTAGTTTTCAATGTTATATTTTCTGAACATCTTGGATTTTTATAAAAGTCTGCGTCTGATCCATTTCCACAATCTATCCATATTCCCATGTCTACACATATATTTCTATTCATAGTTTAATTCCATCCTAACTCCTGCTCGGGGCTTCAGTTTACACTTGCAATGTATGATATTCTGATATCTGGCCCATCCTAGATCAGAGGAAATCTGTGACTATCAATGGAAACACACATGAAATGGCTAGGAACATAGGAAGGTCAGCTTAAGATGAATTGGCCACCAGAAAGACACACCCAACACATATACTCCTCAACACCCAAAGCTGAGCAACAATATACACAAGACGTAAGGACGTGAAGATTAAGGATGTCTGAAATTCCTGAGGAAAAAATGGCCTGCTAGGAGGCAAGGGTGCCAGGATTGTAGAATAAACTAGTTATCTATTCAAATTTACTAAAAATATGCTGTTAAAAATATTTTAATAATGTAATCAGAATGTACTGAATACTCCCTCATGCAAGTCATAGGACTAAGCCCTGAGGGAAAGAGAACGATTCATAAGACACAACTTCTCCTTCAAAGCTGTTTAAGTCCACGGAAAATTACACTAAAACACAAATTCTAAGCACATTTTAAGTTAATCTGGATTTATTCTTTTGGGGTTGTTCTTTGAGGTAGTATACTTATTAATGCAGAATAAATCATTTCAAGTACAATGAGGAATTGTTCCCTAAGCCTTTCTATTTATGAAACCTCAAAGCTAAACCACTGATCTTCAGAAATGCTTAATTATCTAAACAAAGTAAATAAACTCATCCAACCAAAAATATGCCTATGCATGAAAGATGATGTTTTATGGTTATAAAAAGGCAGACAAAATAGCATGAAATTAGAAAAACATTATATTGCATTTTATTCACTGATAAAGTGAATGAAGCTAAATGGGTCATGAAAAAGAATATCCAGTTTTATAGGGCATGAGGCATATATAGCAGCATAAATTTCTGTCCTTTCTTTTTTTATTTTTACAGTGATTAAAAGTAAGCAACAAGCCCCACAATTATCTGAGTAATTAGACTTTCTCAATTAAAAACAAGTGC
>NW_012137414.1:3858329-3859599 GCF_000956105.1 Propithecus coquereli
TTTATAGGGAAGGCCTTTCAACTACTGGGGCATTTAAAAATAGAGTTGCATTAAATGAGCTGTTGAATCCTGTGATGACTCTCTGGAGAAAAAGCGTTTCCATACTAAAGGATCAGCAAGTGCAAAGGCCCTGGGGCTGGACCTCTCTGTCACTTGGCTCCCCATGAGACTGGTTTGACTAGAAGTGAAGTCATGAAGAGCATATTATTAGCTCATATAATATTCATTTTGATTACCAAGTTGCTTTAATGTAAATTTAATTAGCTTTATCTCCAGCAAAACACTTTTCAGAACACAGACAAATCTTTTGGCCTACATCTAAACATTCTTGAGAAGGATTCTCATTTCTATCATTGTGAAGCTATATGAAAATTAAGATGAGGCCATCCTCATTTAGTGATTATGCCAGCCTTAGCTGAAACAGATTAAGTAAATGAGAGTTTATCACATGTCATATGTAAGGTTCAACTACTACAGAAGAAAAAAAAGCCTCCGCGAACCTACTACTCTAAGTAGATTTCTAAATTTTTTAGATGATGACCCCATAAATGTCATCTCATCATTGACGGATTCTTTAATCCCCATTTCCCATTATGCAAATACACAATCCACCCCCACTCCTCCGTGCTCCCACTGTTCAAACCACCATTATATCAAGGGTTGTGGTTGTGTCTTAACAATATTTTTAAAGTGCCTGGCTCCTGAATGATGTATAATAAACAGTTGTTTGAATGGAACTAAATAGCATCCCCTCTTAGGACTCTCCAATCTATATGAGTTTCTTTATCCCTTTTGCTATTTCAGTGGTTGACTATTTCAGTACTAGAGAGAGACACAATAATCCAAGTGACAAGCTCAGAATAAAAGCACTAGTTAGTTCATCAAGAATGGGAAGCTTTCATTTCATCTCTGAGGTTTATACATTATTCACACTTAAGGATTAGCTCAAGACCTAAATAGGCCCCAAATGTTAAATGAAACCATTGCAAGTACAATGGTTAAGAGAACACCAATATATTTATATAAAGTACTAGTAGGCCCTAACTAAATCAGTAATTCTGATACTCCCTCTGACTATATTATAGCCAGTGCTGCGGTTAGTATTAGAAAAAAAAAAAAAAAAACCACCATGAAACTTGTCTAGAAGAATATAGAACTAGAAGAGAGGAATAGAAGAGTGGGCTGTCAGTGCCTAACTGATGAGAACATTGGTTGGCCAGTCATAATTTGCTGTGGTAAATCACAAGGTCTTTTCTAAAGCAGATTCTGC
>NW_012137414.1:3859649-3867601 GCF_000956105.1 Propithecus coquereli
AGTAACCAATATTTATGTCTGTACAGTAAATTCTAGTATTAAAAATGTTCACTCTACCTGCAAGATTAAAGTTTGAATTATTCTGGTTTTTCAGTGCCTCTTGATCAATCTGAGGAAAGATTACTTTAAACAGATGAGAACATTCTTTCAAGCACTGGTTACCTCTGAGTGCCATTTTCCTCACTAGTCTATATCAAGATTAAGGTGAAAAAGGATAGATAAGGGGTGTTATCATTTTATCTTTTGCAATATTTTTGCTTAAAATATATATTTTCACTTAACATGAATAAACAGATATTACCTCCTAATAATATATTTATATTATATATGACTGAAATTTTGCTGCAACTAATATTTTAAAACAGGTTTACTTAGTTTATGAAAATTTAAAGATTAATTACTTATCTCCTAGTTTCTTAATATTCCATATTTTTTGCTTAATTTTTTCTAATTTTTCACATGCAGCTCTTATATGTTTTGGTAGAAGGAAAACTGGAAGTACAATAATAGGGAGAAAATTACATAAAATTATTTTATTTTTATCCAGAACCTTATATTTTGCTCATTTTTATATGTGTTATTATATTTTAAAATGGGTAAAATGTGTCCTCATTTTCAGTCTTTTAAAACCTAGCTTATGTACCAGGTTTCTCCAAATACCGAAATGATCAGTGATTATTATTGTTCGAAACTAGTCTTCCCCATTTCCTGATATCTATTCTCAGGCTTTCTTTTATTAACAACTACAATGATATCATGGTCTCCTGTTAAGTTTTAGCTAAAGTGAGGTGAATTTATCAAGGACTTCACCATGGACTCTTGCCTCTTGAATAGGAATTAATATATATTTATATATATTCCACTTATTAATAAAGCAGTTTTTAAATCACTTTTCCAAGATATTCACTTGCCCAACTGATTCTATACAGACCTACGTTATCAATTGCCTTAAATAATAAATCTGTGCAAAGAAATGTGCCATATTAAGAAAGAGATATTCAAGCCTAGGTAAAATGCATATTTTTACTTAGTTCTTCTTAGGATAATAGCCCTGTCCTTTTTTTTTTTTTAATCTATGTGTGACTCAAGGTGGGATTTCAATCTAGATAAGAGATATTCACATCACAAACTGATAGACAAAATATTTGAGACAGTGAGATGTTTTGATGCCTTTGCCATTTCTTTCTATTTCTAGAGTTAACAGAGAGAGAGAGAGAGAGAGAGAGAGAGAGAGAGAGAAACACAAACAGGAGAACATATTCATGACTGGTTAGTGTTTCTATTTGATAGCTGTAGTATGACTTGGATAGAATGCCATACTTACAAGATTTGTAAACATCCTTCTACTTTGATTAATTATGTAATGATTTTCTGAAGGAAACATCATAGTAAAAAGACAGAATCCAGTTTCTCTCTTAGTTTGGCTCCAGTTTGAGTGACTTTTGCATTTATTTTAAGCACATTTTGAATCAACTGATTGATACACATCCAATTAAAACAAAAAAAAATGCTTGTAATAAAATGAATAACCTTTCAATTAATATTAAAGATACATTCATGGAAGAGGAGAGGAATATTCTGCAATAGGATTATGTTCTGTAGTAGTTACAAACAGGGAATCTTAACTCCAACTCACTTGCTGAGTAATGTAGGAAAATTATGTAAACTCTTTAGTTGCAAATAAGCACAATAATGGGATCTACTTCCTAGGGTTCTTGTGGGAATAAAATGAAATTATAAATGTAAAGTGTTAAGCACTGTGTCCAGCACTTAATAAATGTTCAATAAATATCACACAAGATCACATCAACATTTCTATGCAAAAGCTACTCCTGGTTTCAGAAGTTGAGAATTTTTCTGAGATTTTGGGAACCATTTCAACCACTTCTACAGTGTTAAAAAAAGTATGATTGCAGGAGAAAAGCTAGTTATATTTTTGCAAGTATACTAATTAGTGTCTTACAAATACTATGACAATTATAAGAATACAGTATTATAATTATGAGTGAGCCTTCAGGAGACTCTTACTAGGAATCTACAGCTTAACCATGACCACTGTGACTGTGTGTGTGTGTGTGTGTGTGTGTGTGAGAGAGAGAGAGAGAGAGAGCGATCACCACCGAGGAATTTAAGATACAGATCAAATCTATTGTGAAAACTAGATTATATTCCGGATTTCAAGGATGCCAAAGACTACCAGCCACAACTCCAGCTGTGAGCCAATAATATCCCTCAGACCAGGAACCTGGGATGAGTGGGAAGGTCACAGGGAAAACAGCAAGATTTTGAATGGGAAATAATAGTAGTATCCCCTTATCCATGGGGGATGTGTTCCAAGATGCTCAGCGAATGTCTAAAACCATAAATAACACAAAACCCTATATATACTGTTTTTCCAATACATACATACCAGTAATAAAGTTTAATTTATAAATTATGCACAATAATAGCTTAAAAACAATTACTAATAATAAAATAAAATAAATGTAACAATATACAGTAATAAACGTGTGAATGTGGTCTCTATTTCTCTCTCTCTCTCTAAAAATATCTTATTGTGGGCTGGGTGCAGTGGCTCATCCCTATAATCCTAGCACTTTGAGAGGCCAAGGCGGAAGGATCTCGTGAGCTCAGGAGTTTGAGACCAGCCTGAACCCTGAGCAAGAGCGAGACCCTGTCTCTACTAAAAATAGAAAAAAATAACCAGGTATGGTGAAGGATGCATGTAGTCCCAGCTACTTGAGAGGCTGAAGCAGGAGGATCGCTTGAGCCCAGGAGTTTGAGGTTGCTGTGAGCTATGCTGATGTCACTGCACTCTAGTCTGGGTGACAGAGTGAGACTTTGTCTCAAAAAAAAATCTTATCTCAGCTATTTTTGGACCATGGATGACCATGGGTAGTGGAAACCGTGGAAAGTGAAACCGTGGATAAGGGGGGATTACTGTATTTAATTTGGAGAAAGTCAGCATTTATCCTAGAGGCAGGCAAAATAATTAGGAAGATCACGTCTCCCTAATTATCTATTGGAATAGAAAAGGAACTAACATATAGTTTCTGCAATATTCCAGGTATTTGACATATGTTTTAGCTACTGTTTCTGAGCCCATATTGCAGGCCAAATACTTACAGATTTTACTTAACTTATTCTTTGCAGTAACTGTAGGAGGTGGATATTATTGTTTCTGCATGTGAGCAAAACTGAGACTCAAAAAGTTTTCTAATGATATAAAACTAGTGAAAGGCAAAAATAAAATTTCAACCCAAGACTAGTTGATTCTGTGAATAAAAGCTAAAATTAGGCCTGGCTTAATCTAAGCTTGCCAAGGAAACTGACCACAGTATCTTGTTTTTTTAGAGCTAATTAATTAAAAATTCTGATAATTGTGGAATTTTGTATCTCTCTTATTTGCTAGTTGGTGAGGGGGTTATGAAAAGATATACAGGCCTTTGTCCTTTGTGACTAGAATAGTATTAAATACTGGTAGAAAAACAAGGCTGCAATTTCTTCATACCAAGTGGCCCACATTGATCTTGGCTTTTGTCCTCAGCAGCCACATGGATCCCATTTGGGTGAGAGGCTAATGAAACTGTGTATTTTGGTTACTTCTTGGCCACCCAAATGAGATAAAGATCCCATGTCAGTGTACCTCCTGCGTTGTATCTTTCTAGACAGCTAAGTAAATGTAATTTTACTTTTTATTTATTTTTATTTTTTTTGCCACTTGTCCTCATTCTTCTGAGTAAATGTCGTTTTAGATTAAATTCTATTGCATCTGTGAGTATAATTGCCAATTTGATCCCCTCACAACTACAGTGGTAATGCAGGCTCCAAAGTCCGTTATGTCCTGTCCCTAAAAGTCACATATCTGCCTGGAATAGACTATTTAGCAAAACTAATCCTAGACAAATGGCTTGTGAGTAAATCCAACCTATTTGTGGCATTACTATTAGAGATCAGGAAGTTAACTCAGCCATTTGCTTATTTCAAATGAATTTATGGGATCACAAACATAATCTGAAAACTATTATTTTATTGCCATGTTTATTTGTTTATTTGTCCTTTATTATCCTTTAGTTATTAAAAAGAATGCCTCTGGAATAAGAGGTCTTTATCTGCTGTGCCAATTAAAGATATTTTTATTGGCTGAGAAAGGCATCATCAAATCCCTGATGACAGGACACAGTGATGTTAATTAGGATCAAGGTGGGAGAGGAAGGCAAAAAAAGAAATAATAAATAAAAGAACAAAGAGTCAGGAACCACCTCTGCATACAGCTCCTTTCACCTGGACAACCCTTTAGTGAAATTGGTGTTTGAGTGAGAGCACCATTCTGTCACAAACATGTCTGTGAAATAATAAACAGAGGAAGGGATGGAGGGAGAGAGAGAGAACTGTACAGATTGGAGATAAGGCAAGTCCCTCAATCCTAAAGAAAATGTTTTGGTGGCCAGTCTTATGTGACAGCTAGTCTATTTCTATTTTAGCTTGTGGATGAACCATTTCTCATTAACGACAGTACTGTTAGCAATAAGCAATGCTCCGGTAATTGAAGATTTGAACAGCAGGCTTAGTCACCTCTTAAGGAAGAAAATGCTAGAGGTCTGAACAAACCCTGGGACAACAGAGTCTGGGGTTTATCCTCCAAAAAGGCATATCTCATGAAAACAATTGCCCTATTGTGGTTGTTTCTACCTTAGCTGCAGGATATTCTCACTAGGTGAGCTTTTAAAAATTGCTTTTATCAGGGCCCTACTTTAGACCAATGAAATAATCAGAATGTCAGCTCCAATCCCAATGTTTTCATAAAACTTGCCCAGTTGATTTTATTAGACAGTCCCATGAGAAATAACATGGACTTTGAAAAGAGATAAACCTGGATTTTATTCCAGTTCAGTTATCTATTGGCCGTTGATCTTGATTTTAACAAAATTCTCTAAGTTTCAGTTTTTCCACCTATAAAATAAGGATAAACTGTTCTGGAATTATTATGTACAAGAAACAGGAAAAAATATGTGAATTATCTAGAACATAGTTGTCCTACTTAAATTTTAGCTCTCTTTTACCAAAAAAATTTTGCAAATTTGAGTTTATATCACTGATGATAAATTAGAAAAATCTTTTGAGGGGGAAAACTGTGCTTTGATTTTAGGTAAAAATTTATTTAGCAACATTGAAATAATATCTTACAAGAATGATATTACAGAATAATTATTTCCAAAAAGTAAAATCACTGGGTGTCAATCACCTCATTAAATTTTAATAGTATATAAAATTCCCAACCACTTAATAACTATAATAGTTTTCTCATGTGGCAAATGGATAACATATAACCCACTAACCACACAAGTTTTCCTATGACAATAAATCTAAGAACATAGTTTATCATTTAAAAATACAATCACAGGACAACTGTAAAGCTTCAGGTCTCCTTCTTCAAGGACTAAATTCTGTTGCTATGAGAATTAAATTATCCTGTCATAAAAAAAAATATATGCACCAAACTAGTATGATTTTTCTAGTACTAAGTTTTAAGATTTTTAGATATTCATTTGCAGGTCTGTGATATCTCTTATAATTATTTATCAAACACAATTAGTTCCATTTTGAAGACAGTGAAATGAATAAAAATGTGCCAATTCTCAGCAACATACACTTTACTTTCAATCATTATCATTTACTTAAGTAAACCCACATAGAAAAATTTAAACTATTTATACCATTTAATCTCATTTGCCATCAGTATCTAAATACTCAAAATGCTTCTGCTTAAATTGGTATCATTCTGTGATAAGAAATACAGATATCATCTATGGAACACTTTCATGAATCACACTTACTAATATCTCATTTATTCATTCATAGCTGAGTTTTACTAAAATCAATAACAAATGATCACTTTTTTTCTAATATATATTTTTAATAGTCTTACGAGTTCATTATGATGATATATATAGGGGTACCATTCACAAAATATCTATGCCATTCACCATTGGAATCTGGTGGCTACATTTCCCATTTTTGAAATAATTTATTGATGTCTGATCATTCATTCAAAAGTTATTTATTGTTTACATATAGACCAAAGATGTTATGTTTCCCCCACTTAAAAAAAGCTGCATAAAGAATCTTGGTAATGTGAATGAAAGATTCCCAGTTATCTAGGCAAGGATTGTATTCAAATGTTTCTGAACAAATTTAGTATAGAACCTCATTCGCAATGCAAATCTTAAATCACATGACTAGATTATAATTCATTACTTAAATTCCCTATTCCAGTAAGAAACTCTATTGCTTAACTATAGCATATTCATTTTATTTTAGCAAGTAAACTCCTAGGAGAGATTAAAAAATATAAATTGGCTGACTGTTTTATATAAGTCAAAATTGTGATAAATCATAAAAGAATGTGAAATGTTAGTAGAAAATACCAAATTTTGGTATAAAGTATCAATTTGGGCCATGCACACACACAGGTATCATATTTAGTGTTTTGCAGGTCTCTTTGTTGTCTAAGTGAGTGAATTTGAGACAGTTACATCCAATTATTTGAGTCACCCAAACAACTGAAATGGATAAGGAGAACAAAAATAGCTTCAATTTATTAGCAATTGGCTCAAATTGTCCTGAAAATATTCAGTTTTTCTATGGTATCTGAACTGAGAATAATGTAGAAGACAGGACATCAAAAGGAGACAATGAATTCTCTCTCTCTCTCTCTCTCTCTCTCTCTCTCTCTCTCATCCCTTTTCTGGCTTTTCAAGCTACTGGGAAAAATATGTGTTAACATATTTATGTCTTTCAATTTCTGTTGTGACAAACAATTTAAAAGTTCTCCATCAGGAAACATGAAATTGCTACATTAATATATTAATGTTAATGTAATCTATACCACAATATTAATATATCTGTACCCTCATTTTATATTAATATATTTGTATTCTAATATTAGTAACTTTTTACCCATGTAGAAAGTGTGTATTTATTCATCTATGTATTATTTTCATGTACAAAATTCTACCTCATTTTTCCTTAAAGATTTATTTTCTATTGTAGCAATGATGGATCTGAGGATGCCTCCAGATACTCTGATACAGTCTTCTTTAACTCAAATGCATTAAAGTATATTAAAGTGGCAATGGATAGTCAAGGCTAATCATGCAACGTGTCTGGTGATGGATAAGAGAAGTGTAAAAAAAAAAATAAGTTTCAGGATAAATCTAAAAATAGTCAAGGATATTTTAATAAGTACCCTTGCTTCAATGATATACAGGCTAGGAATGTTAATCACATTTCTCTGTATTTCTGCATTGGCCATCAGTTTTTCTAAAGCTCGTGATGTATCAATGCTAGTTTGATCTAAACAATGCTAATAAACGTATATATTTAAATTATTTAACACAGTGTTTTCCAAATTTCCTTGCTAAAATGTTGTGCTAAATATACATTAAGCAATTGAGATGGCAACACTAAATTGACTAATGTACCCCTTTCCTTTGCTAATACAATAATGCCATCTCTAATTTTTTCATTTCAACTGCAGTCCACTGAAGTTCAAAATTAAAGAAATATTTTCATTGTTATTACATTTAATGCTATTAAATGATATAATTTGGTTTTAATGATGAAATTTTAAAGTTTTCTAAAAAGGAAACCCTGGAAAAAGTAGTCTCCTGCTGATATAATAGGGACATTATTTTGCTATTACTATATCTGCATAAGCAGATAATTCTTTCTATTTTGAATAGCAGAGTAACTAGACTAAGAACGTTCCTCTGAAGAAACTTGAAATTTAGATTTAGATAATAATAACTTGTACTATATCTAAAGACATCAGAGATAATGATATATATCAATAATAGTAAAAGGTACTAAGTAATATATATTTGGAACAGGTTACTTTGTCATCAAAAAGGCAATGACCATTTTTATTTACATATGTGCTAGTAAAATAT
>NW_012137414.1:3869622-3874834 GCF_000956105.1 Propithecus coquereli
TATGATTTAGTTGATATTTATTTTTTCTTTCAATCATCATTGATATCTTTTGAAAAATATTGAGCAAAAATTTATAAATGCATATTTGGGATTTCCCTAACACACTGGCAGACACTGACAGATATTTAAAAATATGACACAAGATTTATGCTGAATGCTCATCTTATTGACAGCCATAAGTAAACTTAATAAACCTTTTTAGGAGACAGAATGCTCTTTCAGTTGGAAGCAGTCCATAAATAGAAAGGGTTTTCAGATCTAAGATTTTATTGGCAAAATGAGACCATAATCAGTGGTTGAGTCTCTATTAATCAGCTAGTATTTCATATTATATTTGGTTTATTTTGAATTGTTCAAGTTTGAGACAGTATAATGATGCTCCTATCAGTGATACAATGTACGTTTAGACATGCACTTTCCATTTAAGCGAGCATATGAAGTTAGGTATATAAGACTGTTTTATACTGTAAAATCTATTATTCATGTAACTGCCTTTCTCCAATTACAGGCTTATCAATCACTCTGATTATGATGTGGATGCCTATCTAGGTACCCCTATTTCATTGATTCGAAGGAAGACTTGGAAACCATTTTATCACTTAATAAGAAAAAGATCTATTTTACCTACTCCTACTATTTTAGAGAGGATAGAACACCCACAGGATAAATTGAGTATGAAGTCCAGATAACAGGAACTGATCACCACATGTGGATTTAATAATTAAAAAAACATATTAACAGGCTTATACTTTAAATTTATATACTATAGATCTTATCCACAGGGGTTGGAATCCATATTGTCATTGGACCTGCCCTCTCTACCTCACTGGAGTAAGAGAAAACACATGAATCTAGACTAGGAATAAATAGTGAGGTAACCCTCCCCTATCACACAAAATAAGGACATATGATTGAAATGATTTCTACCTTAGAGCTAAAAACTGGGACAGAGGGATGTTGATAATTTATAGAAGCAACAAGAAGAGGTTATAGGAGTCAGTGCTCAGCCATGCATTATCCAAAGGGAAGAAATGTTTCTAATAAACTTAATCTGATTCCAACCTCAAATGTCACATTTGTGTTGTTATAATTTGCCTTTCCAAGTACATTTGCTTACCAAGAACAATATATTGGTCAATTAGATAGGAGCACTCTTGTTCTTATGATAAAAATCTCATCTAAAATCACTCAATTTTCGTTTTGATTTATATCATTTTTTAAGCATCTTTAAAGTTAACTCCCCCTCCCTTCAATATGGATTTGCTAGATGATCTGAGGCAATCAGGCTTCTGGGTCTGCAATACTGAGAATAAAATTCTGGTTGATAAAAAATTCACCAGCAAAAGGCTATCTTCAGAGTGATTTCTGAGATTTTCCTGATGGGACCTACCACAACTACTCAAGGATCTCCTGTTTTGGAATTCCAAAGATCATTGAATTATCAGCTTCTACCAAAATATCAGCTTCCATTATATTGCAGACATCAATTGCACTAAGTCTGCTTCTCCAACTTCTCTTTTCACAGTGTGGTAAAGCTTTAAAAGAAAGTGAGAACAGAGCCTGCAGTTTCAAAATTGGTACACGAGAAAACATGCCTCATAGGCTAGAAGAGTAGAAGTCAGAATGTCATTATCCCTATAATCTACATATCTGGAAGGTATGCCTATGTAGCACCAGAGATAAGGATCAAAGTTACTTAAGTGTAATATAATAAAAATATAAATAAAGTGCTTCCTGTCAACTAAAGGAGCAAAAAATGAAATAACCACCCAATGGAGGATCTCCCCAGAATGACAAATTATATTAGAAATAGTGCCAAGAATAGAGTTCCTGATTAAATAGTAAACCATGTTGCCTTTTAGAGTATATGAATGAAATTGGCTAGAGTAGCTAATTAATTATAGCTGATTAGTCTATCAAATTGCTTGGTAGAATAAGAAAAACATTAACTTTTTATAATTATTTGGAGTCAATGTACTCCAAATGAAGTATGTTTCATCCATGAGATACATACATTCTAAAGGCTTGTTGCTAAAATCAAATAGGACTATTCATGATACTGCAAGAAGGCAACATTTTAAATATATGTAAAATATAGGGAAAGATAAGATACATAGTTTATATCTTGTGTTTAGCATGTGGAAATGTCGAGTCTGAGATAAAAAGCATTAAATTATATTAAAAATGGTAGTAGTCCAAAAATGTACCAACCTTCAGGATCAAGTAGTTTTTCTATGCCTAATTGATATTTTGCAATGTTGAATGCATGTTCCAGTCGTTGTGTGGCTGACTGCTGGCAGACCACACTATTCCAATCAAACAAGTCTGGCCTGAAACACATACACAAAGACAAATATAAATCAATCAAGAATGTTCCATGGGATTCACTTCAATTCTGAATTTTGATTGACAACCCATGCCCATAGTCCTTAAAAGTTGAATGTTACTCTTCATTACCCCTCAATAACATTTCCCATAGAAACAAGTCACAATTTTAATTGAAAATTCTGATGGTGTACACTTTAAATATATGTAATTTTATTTGTCAATTACACCTCAATAAAGATGGGGGGAGAAAATCCTAAATAAAACAAAGAATTATTCTACCTTATTCAAGCCACAAAAATGTATTGATCTCATCCAATCTCATGGATTTGAGTGCCAGCCACTTACTGGTAATTCTCAATTGTATAAGCCTAACCCAGACCTCTTCCCTGAACTCTAAACTCTAGATTTATCTGCCTACTTAATATCTCCACTTAATCATCACAAGCCTCGAGTGTCCCAAACTGAGCTTCTAACATGTACCCTCATCACACTCCCCAAAACCCGTTGACTTCTCTTGCAGTTCTCCCTTCTTCAGCAATGAATGACAAGTTCAGACTTGCAGTTACTCAGATGAAAATCCTTGGAGTCATACTTGATAATTCTTTTACTCCCACACAACACTTCATTCAAAATATTTGACCAGAATTTGACCACTTCTCATTATCCTCACTGCCATCACTCCAGTCCAAAATACCATTTTATCTTGCATAGAATATTGCAATAGCCTCCTAATTGCTCCCCCTTCTCTTGCTCTTGACCTTGTTAAGCAGTGTTCAAGAGAGCTGCTGGAGTGATCTATTAAAATATGTTTTCTGATATCTGTCTTCTCAAATCCCTGCTATAGGGAGAGTAAAAATCACATATTTAACATGGTCTGGCTCCCTATTAACTCTCTGATTTTATTTCTTGCCTCTCTCTTCAAATTCCACGAACAGGATAGATAGTTTCCTACATTTGCATTTGTTGGAGTTCTCTTCTCCCAGACATGGACGTGGCTCACTCCTCCACTTCCTTAGAGTCTTTACTCAAAAATCACATTACTGATGAGTCCTTTCTCGCCCAATCCCTATCTAAAATTGCATGCCCCAAATCAAACTTACACATATTTATTTTCTTTCACCTGAACTGCTTTATAGTATTCTCGTTAGCATTTACTACTATTTAACATATTATGTAATTTAGGTAAACTTATCTCTTTATCTATCTCCTCCACTAGAATGTAGAATATAGAATATTTTTTGACAGATTTGTTCACTGCTAGAAAGCCAGCCTGGCACATATAGGGGTTCAATAAATATTTATCAACTGCATGAGAGAACAGATGAGTACATACTATACAAATATCATTTTACTTGATAATAGAGAAAACACAAAGGAGTGTAAGAGGCACTTCATATATGGATTTTAAATCTAATAAGGAAGAAAATGAAGAAGCCATAATAAGTTAATTAAAATCTCATTTAAAAGTTAAATGTGAAAAAACACAGATAATAAGATAAAAGGTATTTTAAAATCTGAAGAGGTCAAGAACATTTTTGGAGGCTAAAGGGGATCTTAAATAGTGGCTTGGGTTTCAATTAAGTATTTGAGAACAGAATTCTATGTTGTGTGAATATTTGAGAATCAAAGTTTTTAGGGAAGAAAAAAGCAAAACATGCTCAGGTAATCAAGACCTCACAGGCCTGGCTCCATTAGGAGATTCCAAGTATGGACTAGTGGGAGATAAGGTTAGGAGAAAGAATCTGGATGAATTTGCATAAGGCCTTGGCTGTTGAGGAATTCAATTTATCCCAACAGCATTGGAAATCATTAGTATAGCAGTTCTTCACCTTCTCTGGATCACAGACACCTTTGAGAATCTGATGAGAACTATTCAACTTCTACCCAGACAAATACCTACCCATAACTGTAAATAGAATTTACATACATTTTTTATTTCAAACTATTACGGGGGTACAAATGTTTATGGTTACATAGATCGCTTTTGTAAAGCCTGAGTCAGAGTTAAAAGTGTGCTCATCACCCACATAGTGTTCATTGTACCCATTAGGTAGGTTTTCACCCATCCCCTTCTCCCCTCTTCCCCCTGCTTGATTTCCATTGAGTTTTACTTCCCTATATGCACATGTGTGCTCATCAGTTAGTTCCCATTTAATAGCAAGTACATACAATTTTGGGACATTTGGATTTGTCAATGGATTCCTGCTTAAGCACTCATGCTATGCAAGGGAAGAAATTACAAAGGTGGGTTAACTGTTATTTTCTAAGACCATAATTCAAAATAAAGTTACAAATGTATTTGTCATTTCCATTTCTTTAGTTGCTCATACCATAATTAATACACCAGAATTTTGTACACTTATTAGGGAATCTATCCCTCCTAAGTGTTCCAAATTACTCCAAACAGCTAACAAATCTTTTGGAACCTAAAATACGTATAAATTGGGAAATGCTTCTAGTCGTGGGAAGAATGTAAGAGATAAATAATTAAAGTCTAGACTAACTAGGGGGCTTTTAACCTCACTATACAACCTCTTCCCCATCTTCATTTCTTTGTCTCTAGGCAATGGGAGTGGAAAAAGAATATAGGTAGGACCATATGGGAAACTAGTTTTCCCACCTAGAATACGATAAACAAGGTTAAATGAGTATGATGAGAAAAAAAAAAAAGAGAGAATTGCTTACCCATTCTTACCGTTTTCCATTCTATTCGTCCCTTCCTCTTAGCCACTAACTAGCCACCTGGGTGTGGGGATATGATACCTAAGTCATATAATTTATAATACTTGAGCTTCAGCATTCCCATTTAAAAAGGATTGTACTGAATGGCCTTTGAGGTCACCTCTAGCATTAAAAATGAATCTAATTATTTCAAATCATTAAA
>NW_012137414.1:3875394-3881935 GCF_000956105.1 Propithecus coquereli
TTTTTAGTTGTCCAATTAATTTCTTTCTATTTTTAGTAGAGACGGGGTCTCGCTCTTGCTCAGGCTGGTTTCGAACTCCTGAACTCAAACAATCCGACCTCCTCGGCCTCCCAGAGAGTTAGGATTACAGGCGTGAGCCACCTCGTCCGGCCCACTATGATTTTTAAATACATAAAAAATGGAAAACTAACCCACTGTAGAGAAAAGCTATATAGCTTTGTATGCTAACCTAGACCATAATTCATAAATAAGAACATGCAACCAGGGATTGTCAGACTTTTAATGACATGGACATCATGACTAGGAGAGCATAAATTTAAATTCTGGCTCTACCACATATTAGCCAAATGGTCTTAGGTAAATCACATAACCTCTCTTTGGCTCAGTTTGTCAGTTTTTGAAATGGAGATAATGATGGTATGCATATCATGAGAAACAGGATATTTTACTTAAAACATTTTGACAAAATAATAATTGTTTAAAAACATTGTCTCCTAATACTTTGTTCTAAGGTTAATTGTAGTTATATAACAACAGTGATGTATTTTCAACTTACAGATTCAATCTAAGAACACCTATCCTTACAGAACAGGTACAAATGTCACAAACATTGTTGATGCAAGAATAATAATATAATAACAAAATTGGAGGTGGAGAAGAGAGAAGAAAGTAAGGATAAATGTGATGGTTTCCTTATTGTCCATGTCATATAGTTAACAGTTTCTTTCTAAACTTGATGAAAACAAAAAAAGGAGGTACACTGATGTCATTTAAAGTAATAAAGGTGAAAGTTATAAAATTATAAGAATAAAATGATTATAATGTAATTAATAAAATTAATAAATAGATGAGGGTGACGGGTAATATCCGTGGGCTTCTTATTAAGGAGAAAAGATATGTACTATCAGAAATTGATTTATCAAGAAATAAAAACCTATAATCCATATCATTATGATAATCATCAGAAAAAAAGTCAAAGTATCTGACAGTGACTGCATCTAAGGACTGGAATGTGATGGGCTAGGGTAAGAGTCATGAAGACGCATTTTGTTTCTTTTTTTCCTTTGCCTTGGGCTCTAATGTCTGATTTTTTTTTAACTATGTGTTCTGGTAATAAATTAAAATAAGGAATTAGGAACAGAATTTAATTGCAACTGTATAGCTTTTGCAAATTTATCTGTATATTTTGATCATATTTTAGTTAATTATTATTGAGTTTTTCCACAAAAGTAGAATCTGGCTTCCTTTTAATAGCACTGTAGTGGACTTTGTGTTTTAACACAAAACTTTTAATTTCCAGGGACTTTGTCAATTTCTGTGCTCTATATTAATACATGCCGTTGTTCTATATAGCTTAGTCACTCAATTATTGAAATCAGGACACCTCATGACATTCCTAAGTGTACCAATGACAATCACTTTGGGAACAGAAAGTTCAACCATTTTTTCTTTAGATAAACAATATGAACATCTGTCAAATACAAAAAAAGGGGGAAATGATTCATGAAAGAACATTAAACAACTGAGAGGAACCTCTTGAAAAGTAACCATGGAATGTATAAACAGGTAGTTACTGATGATTCATTCAATATGTCAGGAAAGAATATGTAAATGAGGATATTATGAGAGAGAAAGAGTGGGTCAGGGACAGATGTAGCAGGGCAATCTAGATATGTATGCTGTACTACCTACAAATATATTCAGATCATTAAATAGAATACTAACAAATGTAAGGCGTGAACATGCTTGAGGATCGAAGTCTTCCACTTGAAGGGACAATGATGAAGAGCCAACAAAGACCTCAAAACCAGATCCTCAGTATTTTTGTTCATCTGCAAATGTGTACATGAGCAGCAAAATCAATATTTTCAGGCCCTTAGTGTGATGCATGTGGCTGAATAAATGAGCACTGCCTTATGATGCAGAATGAATGTCTCTATCCCTTCGCATCTGACTGTATTGAAGCTGTGGAAAATTTTTCTTCTGTCATACATACGAAAAAAATATGTTAACGTGGATTAACGTGCCTATTGAATGTTAGTCTGCCTTCTTTCTAAAATCAGGGTGCTGAGTAATTCACCTGGAAATCCAATCTGGATGGGGTTAATTAAACCCAGCTGGAGCAAGGCATCTGACAAAGATGTTTATTTAAGAGAGTGTTTGCTCTTGGATTGAGCTTTACCATGAAGAAAAACTATATTCTGAGATTTTCTAGAAGCAACATTGGCATAGGAATTTGGTAGACTCCTCAAAATTGAAAAATCAAATTGAGAAAAAACTCGCACTAAAAATCAGGGAAGATGCAGTCCAGTGGCATTTTAAACAGTTAATTAAGGCAATGCATTTATCCCTGGGTTGGGTGAAACAGGAAACAGGAAGACCAAAGTAGATATTCCTTAGAGTAAATATACTATATATGATATGTGTGTGTGTATACACACACATTTATATATATAGCATATATGGTATAGTATAAATGGTGAAGTATATATATTGTATAGTGTATCTCATATAGTATGTACACACACACACACATATATATAATATATATGTGTGTGTGTGTATATATATATATTTACTACACGGTTTTGCTTTTTTCTTGAACTGTTATTAATTAGTTTACTGAACTTCTTTATAAAAGAAAAGAAAACAACTGTTTTGCCATCCTAGGAAACATAATATTATAATATGTTTATTGAATTTGGTTCACTATATTACACTGAGTTCTTTTAATGAAGATCCACAAAAGAACTCTTTCTTGCTTTGTAGCAATTGCTTTGTTGTTCCAGAGCAATTGTTTCTTTTGATAGTCTGAGCACTGAGTCATACAATTAATTGTGTTCTGCTCTTTGTCTTGGTTCCTAAGATGCCCTAAGCCTCTTATAACCCTGAACTAGAAGAACATATACAGGGCCTTATGGTGTTTATCTAAGTGTGTATCTGATAAGACAAATGTTTCTTTTTCTTCATTATTTATCTAATGATGGTAATTAATTTTACTACAACCACTAACATGAAATTTGGAACCATTTTGAGCTCTATACTTTAGGCTCATACCAACAAATTATTTTTATAAAAAGACCAACTTCATTCTCAGCAAAGTTAGAATACAATCTGGATTTTCTGGGAGTCCCAATGTCAAATATGTTGATCCTCTCCCTCAACTATAACCAATGTCATGCTCCAGTAATTTTATAATTTAAACAATTAGATGATATATCACATAAAATGTAGAAAATATTCTTAATCAGTCCAGTCCAAAGGATCGTTAGATCAATATGGTCAACATATATAACATGTCGCATAGTAGAAAATGATCTGGAACCACACTGGGGAAAAATATATCATCACAGTCTAAATCAATACTTATATAAAGCATGTAATGTCTCAGAAGTCTCCATACCTGTGACTATGGATGAGAGCATTCAAAGCCAGGCCATCAGACCAGCTGGTGGTGAAGTTGATGACATTAACCTGTGGATAATTACGAGTTGATTGTCGGACCCAGCTCAGGAGAATCTTTTCACTGTTGGTTTGTTGCAATCCAGCCATGATATTTTTCATTACATTTTTGACCTACATTGTGAAAAGAAAGTTTGATAAGAGAATGCATTCCCTGAACAAGAACCATGCAAACGTAAGTATAAATGTGTTTGATCTTCAGTGATAAATAGTGGGAACTTTAGGTCCAATACTACTGAGAAGTAATAGATTCTACCAGAACTGATTCCATTCTAACTGGTTAGAAGTCTATTCTGATCGGCTACCATACCATTTACTGGATTTTGTCATATTAAACTGTGCATTTACTGTCTTTATAATTCCTCTCTGTTTGCTTTCAGTGGATAGGTTAGAGAAGAGAGTGTATAAAACATTAGACCTATTTGTTGTTAACCAAGGACGTAAGATATATCAGTGAGTTTTGGATAGGAGCAATAGTATAGTGGATAAAAGAATGTTTTTCTAAAGCCTAAGTTCAAATTTTTCCTTTGCCATTAACTAATTCTGTTAATTAAATAAGTTCCCCCTTTTAAGACTCAATTTCCTTGTATCTTATATACAAGATTTTATAAGAATCAAAGTCCAAAATATAGTAAAATAAACCCCCTAGATTCATATTATAACTTAAAGTTTATTTAAGTTTATTGACTGAACTTAAAAATATTACAGATGCCTACTTAAAATGAAGGAAAAAAGCAACAAAAAAATCAACAAAGTAAAGGACAGGGATATTTATCCCTAAGAGCACTAAATGTGTGGCCTTGGTTTTGTTTTCATTAATTGGTTTCTGTACATTGGATTCTCTCCTAAGCTTTGTGCATGTGCAAATACTATTCGGCAGGTTATTGTATTTCAAAGTTACATTCTTCTAACTAATCTGACGCAGAAATCCATTTTAAGCATTTTTCCTAAGTTTCAAGAATTCAATGACACCTCATTATAAAACAAACTGTCTACATATTTTATTAAAGGAATATTTACTAGGCTACTTTATAAATATAAGCCAGGCCCCTTAAGAGATATTTGCAGAAAGTACATATGTAAATGTGATTAGTCGTTACCACCCAGGGCTTTCCTTTTAGGAAATATAAGGTCCATATACTATCAACATTTGATCAGATGATGAATATTTATTGTGTATTCTAAATATGACATTTTATTTTCTTTTTCATCCATATAGAAGTTAACAAATGCCTTTGGGGCAAATACATATTTTATCATCTCCAATGTTAGTCATCTTTTTATGAAAGATTCAATGCAAATTTTAGGATATACTATTAAATCTCATTTTCAGATGATGTTTTGTAAATATGATAATGACTTGAAGATATGAAATTTTTGCATATATTTGTCACAACCCCTTGATAGCTAAATCCATTATTTAGGAGTGGATTATCCAGTTTTCTTAATTCCTTCCTGACCTGCTTATTTTGTCAGTTACTCAGTGAATAAATAGGCCAAATAATTATATAAGATATATAATTTTTCTCATAACATTCTAAAATTATAAAGTGCACAACCTTCATGTACAGTGATTGCTGGACTTGTACTTTGTGTCCTGTGCCAAATGAGGGTTGGAATCAGTAGATAGTGGCTTAGTGGTGGTGATAGATTTGCAATGATCGGCAACCCTTCTATGATGAATGGGATTCATTTGCGAAATGCTTGGCCAGACTGTGTTCTATGTGGGTAATGTTAAAGGACGATACAGCATTCAATCCAAAACTCCTATAGCATCATTATGTCACTAATTCAGCTTATCAGCCTCAACCTTATTGGTATTGCTTCTACTTGGGTACAGATGTTGCTTACAAAAAGTAAAAGGCAATGTGTAATAATTACTTGTTCTTTTCCTACTTAAGAAACAGTCATCAAGAAATCACTGAGCTGGTCCTAAAGGTGAGCCTGTAAGCAGAAAATTTTCCTCTCCTAAGATCTTACTGCCCCTATGAGAGACTCAATTTAAACGAAAGTGTGTGCATGTTGGTGCATACAGTTCTATAAGTCCGTTTAAAAAAATATTGAACTGTCTATGAGCAGTGATTTTTAAAAATGACTAGGAGTTAACTGGGCAAAGAAAATGTGATCAATATGGACATGTACCACCAAGATTCACCTTCAAGGAAGGGCTTGTTGGTCCAGCTGTGGTCAGGCAGTTTCTGGCTATAGCACTCTCAGGGGCTAAATGAGTTGCAGACTCCTGTCATCCAAGGTAACAACCTTCCCAGGGCAGCCCATATCTAGTGACTAATGAAGAGCAATGATGTAAACACACAGCCATTTTGGCCACACTCAAGACAACTCTGAAGGGTCATTCTAGCTCCAAATTGTCCATGTGGCTGAGTATGACTGTTGTTGGGTCTGCATCAGGGATCTAGTTCTTCCTCTTTCTACTCTTGTCACCTCCACCCTTCCATGGGTGTTGGTCCCAAGGGCATGGCTTAATAAACATGCTGCCTGTTAAACTCAACCTCAAGTCAACCTCCCAGAACCCAGCCTGTGATTAGAAGTAGTTGCGGCAAAGGGGTAGGGGTGAAGTGAGATAGGAATAATCTCCTACAATGAAAGGATAGTTTGTGTGTAGCTCTGCAGGAGAGCAGAACAAGAACTGTTTTGCACAAAAGTTATTAGGTAGGAAGGAGTTTACAGGAAGTGCTTTCAGCAGAGTAAAAATCAACATTCTCTTGTAATTGTATGTTGTATAAATAATATAAAGATTCTAGTGTGAATTAGCTCTGGAATAAAGTATTTCCCTTGACTTAGCCAGGAAAGGTGGGACCTGATTTCTGATAGTTCACCATTGTTAGCAAGTTTTTATTGGTTTTTATTACCAGCTAGTTGCCAGAACGGAATTTACCACTCAAAAGAGAATGGTTTGCACTTAAAAAGGAAGGAAGTAAAATGTGCCAAATGCACATTATTTACTTCACGATTTCGTTCAAAGCTGCCTATGCTATAAAATGTGCATTATTTTTTATTGTAGCAATTTTATTTGAAGTGGAAACTGGAAAAATAGCAATGGAGAAATGGGGTTGGGATT
>NW_012137414.1:3893956-3894462 GCF_000956105.1 Propithecus coquereli
AAGATTCAATTATTTAAATAGAGAATATGTGATTTTTAGGAAATATACTAGGAAAATCACTGCTGGTGGTTATGTTTCGGCTTGCCATTGAGCTCACCCTGGGGAGACTTAGAGCAAGCAATAGGCACTTAGGTTCCAGCAGCCCCTATCCACTGTAATTAGACTTCTCACTGTGTGAGAAGAAGATGGTTCCTCCATTTCCTTATCCTCATAAAATTCCTCATAAGGTGCAATTTCTATTATGTTCAAGTATTGTTCTCAGCTCTGATAAAAAAGACTAAGGTAGAAGCCCTAATGTCAAGAAATCCACAAGTTAATAGGAGGCCATATAATAAAAACTAATTACAATTAGGTAGGCTTCAGCAATTCTACTTTTAGGTATATACACAAAAGAATTGAAAGCAGGGACTTAAACAGATATTTGTAGACCAATGGTGATAGCGGCATTATTCATAATAGCCAAAAAGTAGAAACAACCCAAATGTTTATCAACAGATAAATAAATA
>NW_012137414.1:3894617-3900196 GCF_000956105.1 Propithecus coquereli
GTTCTTAATCTGATAGACCTAGAAAGTTGATTAAGTTGGCCAAAGTGTCCTTTAATCTTTGTTGAGATTCAAGGGTTTCTACTATTTAATAAGAAGGCACATATGTAATTTTGGCAAAAATATCTTTTGAAATTCACTGGCTTATAATGAAGAACACATTGAACGGGAGTATTTTTTTTTAAAGTGTGCTTAATAGTTTTAGGAGAACAGGGCAGTGTGATAGAAGAGAGATATAAGTAGGCAGAGACTGGGAAGAGTCTACATCCTTGCAATCTCAAGGATGCTGTGCTTCGAGGACATATATGGAAAACAACAGGCTATAGGAGAGTTCTTAGACAAGTAAAAACTGAAAAAAGCATTCCTTCTGGTATTCCTGGGTGTAAAAGCTCCTCAATATACTACTAATAAAAAATGAATAACTCACAAGCAAATGAAGAAATTATCAGACAGAATAGTCTTGAAACTCTATTTTGGAGTGAGTTGAGGTGGAGTTGGGAAGGGTTTTGAGGAAATTAAAAAAGGGTAAGTCACATGAAAGATAGTGTGAATGATAACTACATTCAAAAATGTCCTTTGGAACTCTGCTGGCTTTGTCACAACCAACATCTGTGTTACTCAAAGTGGGGTCTGCATACTGGGGTCACTCTAGGACCAATTGGGAGTATGTTAGAAACTTCTATAGCAATTTTAGAGTACAATTTGCATCTGTCACATTTGATAATAAAAAAGGAAGCTTGGGTCTTTGGTGTCATTTCATTTTTGTAATGCTTCCATTTTATTGTATTTTACATATAATGGATTGGAGGGTAAAAGCTATTCCTTACACAAGATATTTTGAAAAGTACTGGGCAATAGGAAAAAAACAGTTTGGTCAGAGATAGGGTATGTTACCTTGCTGGTTCTATTTGACACCATCACTATGTGGAAAGGGCTGAAAATTGGCCAACTTGGGCTCACTTGAGGCTCTTATGAGCTATTCTCTGTTATCTGTCATTCTCTTACTATGTTGCTGTGAAATAGAGTTAAACCTGTTCAAAGAATTTGTAATAAAAATATATAGGGGCCAATTGGGAGAGCAATAAGGCTGCTGAGTTAAGCAGGTATACCTCTGGTCTACATGCTATCTGACTCTAGCAAGACCAATTTAAAATTCAAGTTAAAAGTCAACTATACAAAATGAAGTTGTGATATCCACTACAATAGGAATGGACCTCAAATATCATGCTCAGTGAAAGAAGCTAGACACAAAAGGACACATATTGTTATGATCCCACTGATATAAAATAGCCAAGAAGGCAAATATATAAAGATAGAAATAGATTAATAGTTGCCTAGGAATGGGGAAGGAGTGGGAAATGAAGAAAAAAAATTCATTTTAGAGTGGTAAAAAAGTGCCCAAACTATATTGCTGTGATGGCTGTACAATTTTAAAATATCCTAAAAATTGTGATAGATTGGGAGGAATCCCCTGTTCCCTCCTTAATAAACTTTGAGAAGCTACTGAACACCAGGGCTAAATTAGATTAGTACTCATTGAATTTTACACATAGAATGGGAAAATTTATGCTATAAAAATTGTATCTCAATAAAGCTGTTTTATGAAAAAGTAATACCTACCAGAAAAGATGACAGATATATCTCAAGTATCCTCCAAATTCTTAAATTATGAGTGGAAAACTCTAGGCAATTAATGCCATTCATATGATACATCTCAAATAAAAGTGATGTACCATACTGAGTATTTTACAAATATTTTCTCATTTAATCCTGATGAGAAATATACACATGTTCATCTTTATTTTTTCTCTTTTGACAGTGAAGGGACTATGGCCCAGAAACAGATAACATTATACCCAATGCCACTAAGATGGTAAGTGGAGAAGTTCAAATTTAAATACATGTTGGCCTGACTAAAATATATACACTCTTTTCCCTAAGCCAAAAAAACAAAACAAAACAAAAACTTCAATCTGTTTTACAGAAATCAAATAAATATAAACAGTCAGAAGACCATAACTCGGGTAATTCAAAAACTGCAATTTCTAAATCAGATTATAAAGTGAGTTTATGTACATAACACATACGTTCATATAGATACTCATATACCACTAATATTTTACAGGCATTAGTTTACATTGAGAATATACCAGACAAACAAAGGTCCATTCCTCTGATAGCAATTAAAAGGAAAAATACCTTTCTTTTATCTATGTAGATTCACTTATATGCAAATTACAGAACACACATATTTATGAAAAATAGTTTTATTAACTTATGGTCGAGACTTTGTAATTTTTGCCTCACCATTACCAATTAAATAAAATTTAGAAAAACATTCCTGCAAATGTATCAGAACCTATTTTATATTCTTCGGATCCTTAACATCTCAGATGATATGAATAGTGCCAATTTAAAACCAGCACTATGGAGATGAGCTTGGTATTGTTAGATATATATATGTTTGTTTTGCAGGTCAAAAAAAAAAAAAGAGTAAAAATGAAAGGAAGAATTAGCAACATGTTACCCAAAACAGAACTATTCAAAAGGATTCTTACCTGCCAGTGGAGGATTATATTCCAAATCAAACCAAGAGTCAGTTTATGATTTCCATCTACTATGTCAGTGCTTCCGATATTCACTAAATCAACCTGATAAAGAGAAGGGGAAAACATTTGAAGATAGAGGACTAAACAAAGTTGTAAAGAAAACAAAATGTGAAGGTAACTGCATTTAACTATTTTCAGAGCCTAAGCAGCATTATACCTTTTAAAAAGTAATCTAAAAATGAAACAAAAGACGTTTGTAAATTCATTTTCCATAATAAACAAGTGCTCACAAGTACATTTACAGAGATGGAAAATTAATGTACTTTTAGCAAATGTATGGATTTCTGCAGATGAAAGAGGCCAGAGTATCTCCAAATAAAATATATGACAATGATAACCCATAAAGAATGCCTAAAATTGAAACATAAAAAAGAAGTTTCATCAATCATTCTGTTTAGCTCCAAGGAGTGCTGTTATAACTAAGGGTGACTGCATTCAACTAAAATGTCCCTGCTTTATAAAGAATATTAAAACTCTAATAAAGAATAGAGTTAATGTCCAGCTTCTCTTTTCTCTATCCAGGACTGAGTTTGGAATTCAAATTCAGCAGAGTTTCATTTTTCAAGGCAAATCTGTATGTCTCCTGTCCTTCGTGTTCTTAACATATTTAGGTGGAATCAAATAAATATAAACATCAGGAAAATAAGCACATGAAAAGATGTTCAACATTATTAGCCATTTGAAAAATGCAAATTATGGCCACAATGATATGTCACTGAACACTTATCACAATGGCTAAAATAAAAAATAGTGACATCAAATGCTGGTGAGGATGTGGAAAAACTGGATAACTCAAACACTGCTAGCGAAAATGTAAATGGTGCAGCCACTCTGAAAAAGAGTTTGACAGTTTCTCACAAACTGAACATGTATATTTACTATATAACCCAGTAATTGGTCTCTTGTCATTTATCCCAAAGAAATGAAAACATATGTCTATATAAAAGCCTGTACTTAAGAGTTCATACTATTAATAGCCTTATTTGTAATAGCCCCAAACTGGGAACAACACAGATTCCCTTCAAGAATAAATAATTAAACGATCTGTGCCATAGCTACACCGTGGAATACCATTCAGCAATGAAAAAGAACAAACTATTGATACATGCAGCTATTCAGATGAATTTCATGGGAATTATTCTAAGTGGAAAAAAAGCAATCTCAAAGAGTTATATACTGTATGATTCTACTTTTATAACAGTCTTGAAAAGATAAAATTATAGAAATGGAGAATAAAGTGATAGTTGCCAGAGGTTAGGGATGGGGGTGGATATGTGGCATAGGTGGAGGTAGTTATACAAAGGCAATATGAGGGATCCTTGTAGTAATAGAACGGTTCTGTATATTAACTCTGATGGTGGATATACAAAACATGTGATAATGTTATATAGAATTAAATACACACATATACATGCACACAAACATGAGTACAAGTAAAATTGGAGACATCTGAATACCATTGGTCAATTGTATCAGTGTTCACCTCCTGGTCATGACATCATACTTTAGTTTTACAAGATATTACCAGATTCTAGGGGAGATTAATAACTTAAGGACAAGAAAGCACCATCATCTATATTTCATCTGGGGATTCCTCATGTGGCAATAGTGAGGGGAGATCCTCCATATGCAAAAGCCACTATAAATTTATCAATTGACTCATTGACTCATTGATTCAACAAATACATTTTGGCTATATGCCAGGCACTGATGTACTCAAAGCACAGAAAGTAAAAACTTTCCTGTTTTCATGAAACTTAATTTTAGTGAGAGTGATTATCAGATCATACATTGTTGAAGATTCAATTATTTAAATAGAGAATATGTGATTTTTAGGAAATATACTAGGAAAATCACTGCTGGTGGTTATGTTTCGGCTTGCCATTGAGCTCACCCTGGGGAGACTTAGAGCAAGCAATAGGCACTTAGGTTCCAGCAGCCCCTATCCACTGTAATTAGACTTCTCACTGTGTGAGAAGAAGATGGTTCCTCCATTTCCTTATCCTCATAAAATTCCTCATAAGGTGCAATTTCTATTATGTTCAAGTATTGTTCTCAGCTCTGATAAAAAAGACTAAGGTAGAAGCCCTAATGTCAAGAAATCCACAAGTTAATAGGAGGCCATATAATAAAAACTAATTACAATTAGGTAGGCTTCAGCAATTCTACTTTTAGGTATATACACAAAAGAATTGAAAGCAGGGACTCAAACAGATATTTGTAGACCAATGGTGATAGCGGCATTATTCATAATAGCCAAAAAGTAGAAACAACCCAAATGTTTATCAACAGATAAATAAATAAGCAAAATGTGGTATGTACATAAATGGTATATTTTCAACATTAAAAAGGAATGAAATTCTGATATGAACTGCATCAATGAACCTTGGACCATATGCTAAGTGAAATAAGCAAGATAAAAATGACAAAATATTGTTTGATTCCACTTATATGAAGTACCTATAAGTCAAATTTATAGAGGACATAATAGAAGTTTCCAAGAGCTGGGGAAGAGGGGAATGGGAAGTTATTGTTTAATGGGTATAGATTCAGTTTGGGATAATGAAAAAGTCCTGGAGATGGATTGTGGTGATGATTACTCAACACTGGGAATGTACTTAATGCCACTGAATTATACACTTAAAAATAGTAAAAATGAGATCTCAACACAATAAAAGCCATATATGACAAACCCCAAATTAACACCATACTCAATGGTGAAAAGTTGAAAGCTTTTGCACTAAGATCAGGAATAAGACAATGATGCCTACTCTCACCCCTTCTTTTCAACATAGTACTGGAAGTCCTAGCAAGAGCAATCAGGAAACAGAAAGAAATAAAAGGTATCCAAATTGGAAAGGAAGAAGTAAAATTATCTCTGTTTAGAGATGACATGATCTTATATATAATAATCTTTAAAGACTCCAGAAAAAAAAAACAACTGTTAGAACTAATAAATGTATTCAGTAAATT
>NW_012137414.1:3901387-3901833 GCF_000956105.1 Propithecus coquereli
GGAAAACTAGATATCCACATACAGAAGAATGTAATTAGACTCTTATTTCACACCATATACAAAAGTCAACTCAAGATGGACTAAAGACGTAAATGTAAGACCTGAATTTGTAAAACTACTAGAAGCAAACATAGGGGAACATCTCCATGACATTGGTCTGGTCAAAGATTTTTTTAGATATGACCCGAAAAGTTCAGATGACAAAAGCAAAAATAGACAAATGGGATTACGTAAAACTAAAAAGACTCTGCACAGCAAAGAAAACAATTAAGAGTGAAGAGACAGCCCATTGAGTGGGAGAAAATATTTCTACTGTATACATCTGATAAGAAGCTAGAATATATAAAGAACTTAATTCAATATTTAGAAAACAAATAAACCTATTAAAAGTGAGCAAAGGATCTGAACAAACATTCCTCAGTAAAAGACATACAAATGATCAACAT
>NW_012137414.1:3912423-3913308 GCF_000956105.1 Propithecus coquereli
ACATCGTTAAAGACTGTAGAACTGAATTCAGAATGCTTGGTGAAGGGCAATGCACACAAACAGCAGTGTGGAAGTGTAAAGAAATGATGGGATGGCTATTTGAGAGATATTTCCACCTTATCTGGGAACTGCTCTTTCTACCTCCAAGAAGTCACAAATAAATGGAAGATGTGTATACATTTTTATCTAGCTCTGGCGTGGAGACAAGAATAACCACTTGGTAGCATCGTGCCCTGTTTTGCAGGATCTTGTATTTTCTTTTGTTTGCTTTTAAAAATCACAGCCCTCTCTATTACAAATGAGCTTTTCTCTCATCAAATATTGTTATAAAGGTATCACTGCACTTAGAAGTACTTTCTTCTCAAGAAGTGCTTTTCCAAAATTAATTATTGAGAGCAGGAATAAGTTCATGTTAAAACTTCCACCATGGAGAATGCAAATCAGAACATAAATGTTGTGTCTGAGCTCTACAGAGGTAAGCTGTGAGTGGCATTCAAGTGAAGACAGCAAGTTATTAATAGAAGTCATGCCAGGGAAAGGAAAGGAAACAGAAGCAGGGCTAAGTTGAGAAGCTAGTTTAGAAATGGAGATTTATGACAGAGGGGTAGGCTAAAGTGGAGGAGACCCAAAGAAAGGAGGAGGAGAAGACAAAATGAATTTGACCTAAGAAGATCTTGAAACTACCAAAAAGTATCCTTTTGAAAGGAAGCTTTTAATATCCCTTTAAGAACAAGAGAAGGCTAATTTGTTTTTTGAGTGATTTTAAAAAACAGGTTTGTGGCTAGGTTTTTAAAATTGGGAGGCTATATAATTTTCTATTAACACTTATCAATTTCTTAGAGTATGAATGAACTTATCACTGGTATCCAATTTCATTGTTTTTAA
>NW_012137414.1:3914007-3915062 GCF_000956105.1 Propithecus coquereli
TTACATCTGAATGTGAATTTCAAGATTACAAGATATGTTTGTGTATATTTTTATATTCCATAGAAGACTGTTTTGAAAGAAATATGACAATTACTATTAGTGCATTTCACAAATGATGAAGTAGATCAAAGTCATGAAATCATTTGGCAAAGACCTAACAGTTGGAAAGTTACAGAGTTAACAGGATCTGCTTCCCCTAGATCCTTGAGAATGAATTCATGTAAAGTATAGATATTTTATAGGCCTATTGTGTGGACTGAAAATTTAGTGTAAGAAATAATACTTGCCTGACATAAATTAACCTAAATTTTGGAATTTATATTTGAACACTGGATTATCTGAGTGATAAATGGTAGCAGTTTTTATTCAGTCAAAGATATGTTCTGACATACTCCAAAATATGTATTATATGGCTATTTAAGTTTCTGAATATTTAAAGGACACATAAAATGCTAGTTTTAAAGAATACTTTAGAATCCTCTTTATCTAAGATTATATGCCAGCAAGAGTGAACACTGTATCATTTTTCAGATCAGTGACATTTGACAACCATTCAATCTAATTCAGTGATAATTTTCAATGATATGATTAAGTGAATATTTGAACATAGCTGTCATCTGAATTTTCACCCTCAGCTTTTTAAATAATCACTTTGGATTTGTGGTTTAATAAGGTATGGCAATGATCTTATTTGCTTTGTGCTATCTCACATGGTAGATTTGAAGTTGCTAAGAATTTACTACCCCGATAGACAATTGATAAAAATGGTATACTGAACATAATTATGAGATCTACAACTGTGTTAGCTAATAATAAATCATATTAAATCAGTAAAGTCCTGGTTATGCACCTAGGATATATTTCAACACTACATTTTTGAAAGAATTTTTAAAAGGCATTGGAATTCATAAAATATAATCATGGAAATCTCAGGAGGGAGGAAGAAGACACAAACTGGGAAACTTTCTTGTCTGTGAAGGAAGACAAGGATCATAACACATCTGGAGGGCAGTTTAAAGCACCACAGGCAGTTAAATCTCTCTGTCAGATTTGTA
>NW_012137414.1:3915112-3915840 GCF_000956105.1 Propithecus coquereli
AATTAAAATGAACAGATTAGAGTTCATCAAAAATGGTACACAATACTTTAGAATGAGGAACATGCAACTAAAAATAATTTCAATAACCAGGTCAAATAATGAAAATGAAAATGGAAGTTCTTAGGGAAAAGCAGAAGGAATGAGAGAAGAAAAAAGATAAATAAAAGTAAGGGAGCTATATTCCTGTGATATATGTGTGTGTGTATAATTTATGTGACAAATTTCTCAGAAATAAAACTTTAATGGATTCTTCATACCTTTCCATTTTTGGTAGAGACAGGGAGATAGATAAAATTTTCCATATTTACTTTTGTAAATAATTTAGGCATTTAAAGTTTTAACTTGGAACTTGCAGAAAGTTATAACTCATTAAATAGGAGAACATCATCTTTATAATAACAGGTATTTTCTTCATCTTGCCTTTTAGACAACCACTGACAAGGACATTTCATAGCTATAGGTACTAATGAAAACATCCTGAATCATTCAGCCAATTGAAATTAGGCTAAAGCTGGGAAGTTTCTCATATTTGCTTCAAAGGAAGTGGTTCTCCCTTATAATTTCAGAGTTTAAAATTTATCCCAATGTTTAGTCACTTTTGTTCCTCCATATGCTGTATATAATCTGAGCATTTTTTAAATGAGGAAAGAAGCAGGAGATAAGGGTAAACCATTTCTTCACTCATCAGTTTTGGTATGTGATTCTAACTAACAAAAACTGCTACAAAT
>NW_012137414.1:3926220-3926635 GCF_000956105.1 Propithecus coquereli
CAGTGGTCTTCTCCCAAGGTGAGAGCTATTATCAGGTCAAGTTAATAGCTCTCTCCCTTTGGCTCTTAGGGTTTAGAGGTAGTAAAGTTTATTGACTCATGCTATCTTCATCATTCATTGTTAATTCCTTTAAACCTGCCCGCATTTCTGTAAATATTTCCGTTATTACACTCTCTTTGTTTTTGTATATGTCATGTGTTTCATAGCAGGACAGTTAATAATACACTGGGCGTCACAAGGTGACTTGGAATTCTATGGTAAATATATCGGTGGTTTTTTTCAATGGACTAAAGATGAAAGGCTTTTCTATCTATAAAATGCACCACATAAATCTACTGAACTCTGACCATTCCATAGGGATAGGGGAGAGCATTCCTAATAATGATAGAGCTAGAATTTTCTGAATGCCTGGTTG
>NW_012137414.1:3926685-3927000 GCF_000956105.1 Propithecus coquereli
TTAATTCCTCAGGTCTCTGCTCATATAGCAACCTAATCAAGAGGTCTTCCTTGATCTCCTATTCTATTTATCCCTTCTTCATTCACTTACCTATCGCTACATGCATTATATATGTTTAATGTCCCCAGCCATTGGGTTGTATACTCTATGACATAAAGGGTTGTGTTTGCTCTGATCACTGACTTCATATCTTTATCACCTAGAATACAAGCTGACACATATGTGACAATAAATAATGTGTGGAATGTAAATACACTAACACTATTCTGTTTAAGGTATGATTGCTCAAAATTGCCAATCAATGTCTTCTATAGT
>NW_012137414.1:3927050-3927365 GCF_000956105.1 Propithecus coquereli
TTAATTCCTCAGGTCTCTGCTCATATAGCAACCTAATCAAGAGGTCTTCCTTGATCTCCTATTCTATTTATCCCTTCTTCATTCACTTACCTATCACTACATGCATTATATATGTTTAATGTCCCCAGCCATGGGGTTGTATACTCTATGACATAAAGGGTTGTGTTTGCTCTGATCACTGACTTCATATCTTTATCACCTAGAATACAAGCTGACACACATGTGACAATAAATAATGTGTGGAATGTAAATACACTAACACTATTCTGTTTAAGGTATGATTGCTCAAAATTGCCAATCAATGTCTTCTATAGT
>NW_012137414.1:3927663-3928062 GCF_000956105.1 Propithecus coquereli
AGGCCTCAATAGGCTCTCTCCAAGTTAATAAATAATATACCCCATCATATAGACAAGAAATGTTTTTTCTTTTATTGTACATCTCTTCTTCAAACTACCGAGTACTATGAGAAAGAACAATAATTAGTAATCATGAAGACTGTAGAGGAGGGGTGGTATTTTTGACATGCCTGAAGGGAATTTATTTTTCATGGTCTGTATATTACTACTGAATGCCACATGCTGATAGTCTGGCCCATTTTGACTATGAATTCTCATATAATTGTTGCTGTTATAATTTTTCTTACCATATTTCTTACCATGTAGAAATATTACCATGAGTGATATTGATTTTCTGAATTCATTACTAGTAACTTTTAAATAATCATCACCATGCAATACAATAGCTTCTCTATTTTC
>NW_012137414.1:3928112-3928427 GCF_000956105.1 Propithecus coquereli
ATGTGACAATAAATAATGTGTGGAATGTAAATACACTAACACTATTCTGTTTAAGGTATGATTGCTCAAAATTGCCAATCAATGTCTTCTATAGTTTATTCTAATTTGAGTGTTTGTGATTTTAAGAACGTATGTGAAATAGTCTTATCTATTATTTTATTTAATGTGCTGATTTATTTATATCCTGTCCTGGGCTTATTTAATTATCTGATGTAGGACATCTAAACCCATCTTTAAGAACAAATCCTGCTCTTGAATGTTCTCTGATTTAATTTTGTGTTTATTACTTATGATAATAATCAGAGACTAATAAAT
>NW_012137414.1:3928477-3928944 GCF_000956105.1 Propithecus coquereli
ACTAGTAACTTTTAAATAATCATCACCATGCAATACAATAGCTTCTCTATTTTCTTTTACATATTTTCTTTCTAGTACATGCTCTGGAATTGTATCTTTCAAGGATTCTCATCAATCTAATTGCTAAATAACTGTGAATAGGGAAAACAAACATGAAAACTTGTTAAAATCAGTGTTAAGTGAATACTTATGGCTGCCTAGTTAGCAAAACAAAAAAATTTATATGACATATATGTCAATATATGGACCTACTGTGTGTGTGCATCAGTGTTTTGACAAGGACTGGATACCAGCAAATCAAATATTGGGGTCACTAAGGATAACCAAAGTTCTGATTTCTTGTTTTACATAATGAAACATCTGATACCAAATGGATAGGTGTGAAAATTGATATTGTGTGTGAAAATTTAATAGCATGCATTGAATTTTTGCAGAAATAAGTTCATCTACACATGACAATTGGCTTT
>NW_012137414.1:3929832-3930362 GCF_000956105.1 Propithecus coquereli
ACATGTACTCACCATCAAATTGGTATTAACTGATCAGCACTTAAGTGCACATATAATAGTAACACCCATCGAGTGTTGGGAACATGGTGGGGGGTAAAGGATGGATATATTCACACCTAATGGGTATGGTGTGCACCCTCTGGATTTTTTAATTTTACAAATATAGTGGAAAAACATAAGAGAAAACTGGTATGCTCAATATTGTAAATGTGTTAATTGTTCCAAAATCTATAGATTTAACTCAATGTTGATCATATTCCAAATGGATTTATGTGGACGTTGAAAAGATAATTGTAAAATGAATACAGAAATACAAAGGGCCAATAATATCCTAGAAAATCTTGAAGAAGAACAAAGAGGGAGAACCCACTTCGCCAGATACTAGGATGTATTATAAAACTACTTTAATCCACATGATGTGATATGTGTGCATATATACAGAAATAGAGCAATGAAAGTGAATTGAAGTCCAGAAATAAGCCCACATATGTATTAACAAATTTTTGTGACACACTTAGTATTACAGAGCA
>NW_012137414.1:3930907-3955090 GCF_000956105.1 Propithecus coquereli
TTTTTTAAAATTACTTTTCTTGGTGGGGGTGTCTTAATTATATCAAATAAATTGAATCTAATAATTCAATTTTCTACTGGTTTCTTTACTTTTATATTTTGAATGGAATATATTTTGATATTTCAAAGACATGTCTTGTTAAGTGTTCAATACCTTAATCAATTTTCACAATGTAGATGATATTGATCTTTCAAAAGAATCTATCAGACTAATAATGAGGAAAACAATTCAGAGACTATTTTATTCTGGCTGCAGAGAAATTGAAAAATCTAGAGTAAATCTCTTCATAAGATAATAAAACATTTAATATTTCTGTAAAATAACTTTCATAGGTTAAAGGTGACAGTGACCCTGAATTCATAAAATCAACCAATTGTTGGACAGTTTCTACTTCCATATCCTGTGTAATGCTCTCTCCCTTCCAGATGAGCTGAGCAACATTTGGGGGAGTATATATTATTACCAATCTATCACTGTTCATGGTTATTTCAAGGGCAAGTGATCAATGTATATGGATTTATCCTTGCAAGAGAGGTGTAATGTAATTATGAAGCTACTAAGAGTACCTGGTAAATGTATTGGTTGATTAGAAAGGTTTTAGGAAGTTAAGAGAAAGGAGGACTGCCTCCAATGCCACAATAGAAGGGAGAAATCACAAAGTTGCTCACATGAGACTAAAACTCCTCTGACCTGCCACTTATTTAGCTATGATTGTTTACTTTTTCTAATACAACACACATATTTTCATCCAGTTAAAGTAAACCAAACACAGGAATAGAAAAAAAAATCTACAGTTCTTATCCTGAATGACAATTGTGTGTTTCTGTATAATTTATTTGCTTGGAGGTGGTGTTTAATAAATGTTGGCTTGATTCAAACAAACTTCCTTATGATCAGATTTGAACACACTTAGTACATAAAAATAATATTCAGTATAATAAAATCCATTTGTTGCACAGAATACTGCTGTAGAAACTGAGTTCACTGGAGGACTTAATTTGTCCACCAAATACAGCTGTGTCAAGTAAAATCTGAAAACAACAGGGATTGCCCTGTCATGTCTGGGCCATGTCTTTCCCTGTCCTCTGTAGCTACATGCATTTGCTCTCTGAATCACATTAGCCACAAGCAGACACAGAAGAACTAGAACGCATGCTCTCAAAAAAAAAAAAAAAAACCTGCTTTGATTTATAAGAGAACTTAAGATGCATTTTCTGCAATTTGGGTCAAACCCCTCACTCAAACATGAAGCATTCTGTCTTACAGCATCTAGGGTACCACTTACATTATTGTTTTGCAAGACCCGCAGTGCCTTGTTGACATTGTTCAGGGCATGAACTCTTGTGGATCCTTTTTCTTTTGGCTGAAAACAAAATGAAATAGTGTTCACTGACTAGCACAGAGATCAACAATCTACTAACGATGAAACAATTTATAAATTTCATTTTAAGTTCGAATATTTTAAATGAGCACAGGCTATGCTGCATTGATATAACAAATCTAAGTGCTTTAGGCTAATTGTTCTTGACCTGATACTTTTTTAGCAGAAACCAACCACTCCCCAAGGATGATAGCACTCTTTTTTTTTCACAAAGGCTATTTTGGTATGATCCTTCCTTCATTCTATAGCCCAGTTGGGGATGATTGCATGGCCACCAATGAGAGAAATATCAGCATGCATAAAAACATTTGCTAGTAAGATAGATAAGCAAATTAATTTCAAAACTTTGTAGGAAAATTTAGAGTAGATTTGAGTATAGCACAATTATGTAATGCCAAATAAGGTTAAATGAAACTATTTCTGTGAATATTATCTTAATTGCCCTAGTCACTGAAGCTCAAAACCTCAATCATCTTTGCTTTCCTAACCCACACTCTCAATCCCAAAAGTCATATCTTTTCCTGTAATGTTTAAAGTAACATCTGCATAGGTCACTACAACATACAAATTATCTCATTTATTCAGTTGTAGAGTTTTAGAAATTCCCACTGCTGTGATGCCTATTGTATTTACTCTTTCCTTCTATTTTCGTTTCTTTTACCTTAATACAAACCCTCATAAGCTATTGCCCAGAAAACATCATAACTTCCTTTTCTTCTCTTCTCACTTTCTGTTTCTCCTTTTATTCATCCTGCATATCTCCAATGATTACATTCCTGAAGTAAGCCCACTGCCAATGCTAACCACTTACAAAGTTCCCTTCTCAACCTTAGGGTGACTATAGTTAATAGTTAAGGGCATGAGCTACAAAGCTGCACTCCCTGGGTTCAACTTTCAGTTCTGCCACTTTTGTGCTATGTGACTTTGGGCAAATTTCTTAAACTCCCTGTACTCCAGTTTTCTCATCTGTTAAAATGGATTTAATAAAAATAACTACTTCATATTTTTGCTGAAAGAATTCAATGTGTTAATGTGTATAAAACTTTTAGATTGTCACAAAATAAGTACAATGTAAATGTTTGCTATTATTATTAACCTTGTAGTCTATGCCAGGTACTTTGAGTGCACTACTTCTAATCACCTTTACAAGGCAAATAGTTTCATCCTCATTGTATAGAAAGTGAACCTCATGATAAGAGCTAATATATAGATAGGGATACAACTAATAACTGATAGAGCCAGGATGCAAACTTTGGTCTGTGCCTGTAGAGTCAAAGACTTTCAAAATTTATTTTCTTTCTTATTTCTCTAACTACCTTCTGTATGCACCAACGAAATAATCTGATTTTTTACTTCTTGAGTTTTGCTTCCATACTTTCCAGCATTGCTCCTGTCCTTCTCATGCAGTTCCTTACCCTAAAACATCTTACCACTTTCACTGCCTGCTGAACATCCCAAATTAAGCTAAAACACCCTACTATCAAAGGTGATTTGCCCGATCCTTCTTATATAACAGTGTTGGTGTCTTGTTTTTCAACTTCTCACCATTTTAAGGATAACTTTATGAACAGGAATCTGTATTTTTTACCTATTGGAAAATTTTCTTACAAAAATGTCAAAATGATACAGGTTTACATTTTGGTATTTTTCCCACTTCCCACCACAAAGAGGAAGGAAATAAGGCCATAGAAAGATAAGACTTTAGATCAAAAGAAAAGCAGCAAAAAAACCAATCTTTATGTGTGTGTGTGTGTGTGTGTGTGTGTGTGTGTGTATTTATAGTCTCATAGCATACAAGTCTAATGGTAATTTTGGAAGTTTAAAGTTTTTAAAATAATTACCCATATCAATCCTCTGCTTAGTATTTACACAAAAGCTATATATCACCCTTTAGCTGGCTGCAGAAGAATTGCAGTGATAAGATTTAGTAGCATGTTCCTTTGCTTCAAACTAAAAATTCAAACATTAAATGTACACATCTATATACACATGTGCATATTTATCAGAACCAAACAAATTCTATTCTTAAAATAAGCTGAAGTTTCTGATCCTAAAGTGAAAATTTAAATCTGCCCCTATTAGAGTCTCTTTGGGGAATAATTCTAATTTTATGGTTCTAAGGCAAGTACTTTCCTTTTAACCCTAGGGATGTGCTTAGCCAATAATCCAAATGCAGATGCTTTCAAGTAGAATACTAAGATTTCTGTTCAATAGCATACATGACTCCCATTAGGGGTAGAAGATATATCTCTGCAGAAACTATTAGGATTCAAGAACAGGTACAGAGAATTAAAGATCTGAAATTGGGAGCATATGTGAGAGAGGTGAGTCTACTCTGTGGGAAAGGTAAAGTCCTCAGACCAGGGCTGACAGATTTGTGACTAGGATGAATAATGGATTACAGATTCTGTTAGCAGTGGTATCTGAAATTAAATAGTACATATTGGCATGTATAAATATTTGGTGATTTTCCCCTGCTACTCAATTACTCCACACGGGCCAATTTCATGGATGTTTGGTTCACAATTTTTTCTTCAGTTCCTGTTACCTATTAGGCTCATTTTATCTTTTCATCTATGTATGGATATATCTCAGTGAAAACCTCAAGTTCTTTATTTTCAAAATTTTTTAAACATTGTGCCTATATTAAATTTTTTAATTCTGACAAAATTATTTTGGGCGATGGAAGAGTTGCCTCAGTCAATGAAGTGACCAGAGAGAGTTGCAGCACCACAGAGAACTAGTTACAGAGGTACCTAGAGGTAAAGAGACAAAAAAGCCTTGTGCAGAGGGGCCAGGACAGGTTGGAGAACCCATGATCTCAGAAAGAAGTTTCACAAACACTTGGAAGACACTGGGGCTACCTTATTTGGGAACTGACCCAGAAATTGGGGACACACAGACATACACTGATTTCTGTATCTATCTGTGTACATATAGACATACATATATACATACATATTATACATACATATATAAATTGTTCACAGTCATAGGATATGGATGATTATTCACAAAAATATCTCTAACCAGTGAAATTAAGCCTAAGTGTACAGAATGCCCTCAAATTGGCTAAAAACAAAAAGTTCATCTGTAAGGCAAATCTGAATTTTTTTCACCTGACTAAATTGATTATTTCAATATATCATTAAGTTCTTTTTATATCAATACAATTCAGACTTTTTGAAAATATTTAAATTTTAGTTTAATTTAATAATATATTAATCTCATATAGTATAGTTCATATAGTATAATCTCATATAGTATATTTCAACTATAGTATAGTTGAAGATGATTAAAAAATGAAAGCATAAGGTATATCTCTTCCCTGTAGGACTCAGAATTTAATTGAAGAGAGTGTCATAGTCACATAAATATATACCAAAAATAATAAAACAATAGTTAAAGAGAAAAATAGGCATTCTATGGGATTTAAAAAGAGGGAGAATTAACAAAGAAAATTTGAGAAAGGCTTTACTGACAAGGAGAAATCAAGGTTTCTGAAGGACTGTTAGGACAGACAGAAGTATAGAAAGCAATAAAGGCTATTAAAACAGCATAGGCAAAACCCCAAACATATCTGAGAGTATATACAGAGACCAACCTGTCTTAGCGTAAGGCAAGTTAGGAGAATAGAAAATTTGGTATCTTTGACTTTAAATAACAGCTAGAGTTTGTATATTATCAACAAAATCTTTGTGTCTGGGGGTGTGTGTGTGTGTGTGTATTTGCATGGATGTGTGTGCATGCATTGGAGAGTTGTAGTGAAGGGTAAAGGGAAGGGATTAAGGCAATAATTTAGCAGGACTAATTTGATATGCAGAATGGCTATGACTGTAGATCGGGGGCTTAAACTCTACTTATTAGAATAATAGCAATCTAAGAATAAGATTATTTCAGTCAGGAGATTTGAATTCTAGAGCTTTTTTCCCCCATTGTGAGACCCTAATCAACATGATTTTATTGATCTCTAGCTGTGTATAACAATATCTATCTTGCAGGAATTCTCTGAAGTTAGACTGGATAATAGTTCTCAAAGGGAAGTTACATTCTCATCACATATGCATCGCGTATTGGACTAAAATGCCTATACTTTATTATCCTGCCCCACATTGTTTCTTTATTTATAAACTAATACAGATTCATTGCAAAATAATTGCAAAATACATAAAAGCACAAAGATAATTTCAAAAGTCATTGCATATAAAAGCCTTCATAAAGACATTCAATAAGAAAGATACCAAATAGTAAAATTGAATATCTATTAATTAACATAAATTATATTACTGAAAATGTTTATTTTGTTATTCTACATATGATAGACTATACCAAAATGAAAATAATAATGTGAGACTGTTTTACTTAGAAATAGGTCCTATAACATTTATCGGGCATCAGGCAGATGGGAGTGGGGAGGAGGGGATGAGTATATACAAACATAATGAATGCGATGCGCACCATCTGGGGGATGGGCACGCTTGAAGCTCTGACTTGGGGGGGGCAAGGACAATGTAACCTAAACATTTGTACCCCCATAATATGCAGAAAAAAATAAACAGATTATTTTTTATTGGAAAAAAAAGAAATAGGTCCTATAATACTAGTTAAATCAATAATCAGTAAATTACTATATTTTACGAGATTTCATAAAATGATAGTGTTTTTTTCTGGTGTACAATTCTAATAAGATTAATGTTAACTTTCATAAAAATAAGTCACGTACCAGTTTTTGTCCTGTCAGGCCTTCAAGGAGGTCTAGGAGGCGTCTCCCATCCTGCAGGTCACTGAAGAGGTTCTCTATATGCTGCTTCCCATACTGAAATACAAAATATATTCAATTTAACAAATCACACTTCAGTTGTTTGATTTCTAGGATTATGCCTTTTGAAAATTAAAGCTATATATAAGGATACTTAATGTATATAATTTTTAATATGTCAAGAGTGATGGATTAAAAAAGATAGTTCTAGTTAAAAAACAAAACAAAGGAAAATTTGATCATTAGGTCAAATCTATTTGAAATGTTTTTTGAATAGCAAGAATTGGAGATCCATGGCCTAATTGATTTATAATAATTAAACCAAATTATGAATGCTGATTCTATGAATGAAAGAAAAAAATATTTAAACTATCAGGCAGTTTGAGGTGGAAGGAGAAGTAAACACACAAAGAAACAAAGATCGCATACAATTTTCCCTGGGTGGGCACATAGAATTTAACTGTTCTGTGTACTTGGAAGTATAATATACAATTACAGAGTGTTCAACATACGCATTGTACAGAACATGCTTTCTCTGCATACACATTTTGAACACTGATTCAGAATGACCTATTCTCATATTGAATAAGTCAAATTTAAGGAATACCTGGTTTAAATAGAGTTGAAATAAGCCTCTGAAAATGTTTTCTCTATTTTTCTAAGTTCCTTGCTCAGGGAATATAATAAGGAAAAATAATAGTCACCAATAATATCTAACATTTTTAGAGTAACTGTTCTCAAGAGACACTCCACTAAACAAGTGGATGTTATCACTTTTGCAACATTTATGTAAGGTTAGCATTAATATACTGATCTTGTAGATGAGACACTGAAAAGTTAATATGTAATCCTTTGTCACAAAACTAGAAGGGGGTAAAGCCAAGATTTTGGCTCATATCTGTCTAACTCTTGGGGCCCCTGTTATTTCTATATTATTATGCTGCCAGCCTGGCCTTTTTATTCTTTTATTTGATTATCTTTCAAATATTTTTCTTTATTCTGTCATATGCTCCCAAATCTTTTCTTTTTCTTGTTAAAAGCCTACAATCTCTTCGTATGAGACCATTCTCAGCTCTTTCATCACTCAAGTTATCTAGAAAGCTCCAATTTATCAGTCACTGATTTATATTTAGCATGAATAAACCTGAGCTAGGAATTGGAGCATTCACCAGTAAATCAGACAGACATAGGCCCAGCTCCTGTGGAATTTAGGGTCCAGCAGGAAAAACAAATATTCCTAAAATAGAATACAACATAGAAGCGGTAAGAGGGACTAATGAGCATATAACCATGGGAACTCCCTATAGTCTTGGGATCAGGAAATATTTTCCCCAAAATGTCAGATGATGAGTTTAACATTAGCCTTTTGGTAATTGGACTCTTTTTTCTACTCCTTGGATCACACACAAACTTTGAATCTCACACATGTCAAGAAAATCAAGAAAATCTCTGGATATGCGGAGGAAAATGGCAGATTAGTGGTGACCTCCTGGCCCTCTGCTCCCAGAGCAGGAGGTGAAGAACGCGGATAGCTACACACGAGTGGATCACTCTCCCATAGGATCAGCATCGTGAATTATGCAGAGAAGCAGCGCGGGACAAGCAGCGCTTGAAAAAAAAAAGGTGAATTGGAGAACCAACCGCAAAGCTTGGAGAGTGTGAGATATACAATAGGGAATAGAGCGTGGGACAGCCAGGCCTGTAGGCCGGCCAGGGCAGTGTGATCTGACCCACAGGAGGACGACTCTTCCTCCACTGACCTCCACATCCACTCAGGCAGGGAAGCGCCTGAAATCAGTGTGAAGTTGTGGCACAGGATGACAGGCAATGTGGAGAAGAGATAATAGCGGGAAATATTTTGAACTCTCCAGTGCTCTGTGCTAGGTCCGCACTGAGTAGGGGAAGCACTGGACTGAGTGGACACTTCCTGGGTCCAGAGGAGGGAGTTTGGAGACAGGCACCTCTCTCCTGGCAGTCACTGGGACCAGAACAAAGGATGTGAATACCGAAAAGGAGGCTCTGCCCTTGGAAACCGTGGAAGATTAGGCTGGCACAGTGTGGGACAGACAGTGCAGGACTCCCCTACTGGACTGACGTGAATCAGTGCAGCAGGGAAACAGTGGAGACAGCGGGCAGCTAGTTGAGACAGCCTGCCAAACCCAGCACCCACTCTGCCCCCCGCCAGCAGTCGTCTCCAGTGCTGACTCTCTGTGGGTGGGGCTGCAATTTTGGGGGTCCACAGCCTAGAAACGCTGTGGCACCTTGGGGATCTGGGCACCAACCCTTCTCCAGCCCAGCAGGGCAAGCCCAGGCAACAGTCTCAGGCAATGCCCCTCCCCCAGCCCAGCAGGGCAGACTCCTCCCTTGGAGGCAGGGATGAAGAACAGTCTCTCTGTGCGACTGATATAAATCTGTGGGACCCTGGAACTAAGCAAAAGTGGGCAGACTGTTGATTCGGTCGAGCGGGTTGATTTTGATCATCTGATAAGAATATAACCCTAGGGCTTGCCCTTGATGCTCAGGCCACTGCCAGCTTTGGGGCTTGTGGTCTGGAGAGGAAAATCCTGGCCAGAATCCTTAACAATTGCACGAATTGACACCCTCCACCTGGAGCTGTCTCACAAGGATGACGAAAGAGCCCTGAATAACATATTAGCAGCTCTCCTCTAGCAGCAGATTAAGCAACCACAGAAGTATACGATCTCGGGCTCATAAGTACCTACTGCCCTTACTCCACCCAAAGTGGCAACAGGGCTCAAGTAAACCTTGGGAGTGACAAGACATTTCCCAAAGATCGGGGCACTTGTACACCCCATTCAGGGGTTTAGAGCCCAACACAAAGGCATTGGAATACCTTGATAATCAACTCCTATATGCAAACTACAAGCAAAAAAAGAGAGGGTAACTCCATAGCCCAACACAGTGCTTTCCATCTCAAACTACTGGAGGGCTGTGGAGTCACACACATAAGAGTTATTCACCACCTGGGAGATTAAGCAAGGGGTCCAAACTCACTAATCTCCTTTTGCAAGAGGTGAAGACAACAGGTCAGAGATAACCCAACAGGCTAAAACACCTCTAAGGTAATACAGGACCAGAGTGCATCTCCCCAGCACTGTCAAGGAATGTCCCTTTGGGGACTTGGAGATAAGGCCATAAACCAGCCCCAGCACTCCCAGTTCTTGACAAAGTAGCCTGATGAGAAAGAATCAGCAAAAGAACACAGGAAACATGAAAAATCAGAGAGAAAAGTCACCCCCAAAAGAAAGTCCATCAGTAGATACCAACTTACATGATATGATTAAACTGACAGAGGAAGAAGTCCGAATATGGATTGTAAGAAAACTGAATGGAATTGCAGAGAAAATAGAAACCCAACATAAAGAAGCCACAAGAATAATACAAGAAATGAATGAAAAATTCTCTAAAGAAATGGAAATACTATGGAAAAACCAAACAGAAATCTTGGAAATGAAGGAGGAATTCAAGGAACTTCAAAACGCAGTGGAAAGCCTCAAGAACAGAAGAAAGAATCTCAGAACTTGAAGATAAAGCCTTCAACAAATAGGATGAAAAAAAAAGAACACAGAAACAAGAGACAAGAACAAAACATACAAGAAATGTGGGATTACGTAAAGAAGCCAAATATAAGAATCATAGGCATCCCAGAGAGAGGAGAAGAAAATACACAAGGGCTGGAAAACTTATTTCATGGAATACTGGAGGAAAATATCCCTGGCCTGGGCAGAAATCTAGATATTCTATAAAAAAGACATCTGCACTCGAATGTTTATGGCAGCACAATTCACTATTGCAAGGATGTGGAAACAACCCAAGTGCCTGTCAATCCATGAGTGGATTAATAAAATATGGTATTTGTATACAATGGAATACTACTCAATTACAAAAAAATGATGGTGATCTAGCACCTCTTATATTTTCCTGGATGGAGTTTGAGCCCATCCTCCAAAGTGAGGTATCACAAGAATGGAAGAATTAGCACCACATGTACTTGCCACCAAATTGGCACTGACTGATCAACACTAAGGTGCTCACATGGTAGTAATATTCTTTGGGGGATGGGGTCTTGGGGGTGGGCAAACTCACTACTAATGGACTCAGTGAGCATTATAGTGGGGAAGGGCATGCCTCAAATCATGGTTTGGGTGTGGCAAAGTAATAAGATGTAACCAAAATGTTTGTACCCCCATAATATCTTGAAATTAAAAAAAAAAAAAAGAAAATCTCTGGTTTCCAGGCAAAAGACATCCCTGAAACTTCCAAGATTAAAAACACAGGATTCAGATTGTTCCTTCAGCTGATAGCTGTGTCAATGACAAGTCCTGTCAATGTCTGGGTGCTTGACATAAAGAGAACACTGACTGTGGCAGGCAGTCCACCAGTCCACCTGTATGCCCAGCTTTGGGAATCCAGCAACATATATGCTCTGACAAAGTTAACTGGAAGTTATTCTTTTGAAATTCTACCCAAATAGTTCTGTTTTAAAATTCCGGGGAAAAAAGAATACAACATAAAACACTTACATGTTGGAATTTTTTACTCATTATATGCTAGTAAATCTTAAAACAACAGTGCTATTTTTATGAAACTTTAAGGAAAGTTTTTTACTAGTAAGAAAATGAATGTATACTTTCCAATAACACTGTCTAGAACCTCTTATCTAACCTGGATTACCTTGGCATTTTGAGAGTAATAGTAAGCTTTTAAAAAAAATTGAAATTAAATGAAGGTATACAATGCCTTTTAAATGTTGTTTTTCTTTTCCTCAAGAGCAAAATTTTACAGATGTATATGAGAAAAATATGGCTTCTAAGCTTATCAAAAAGAAATCTTTCACACTGCAACATGTCAATTTTTGAAGAAATTAAAGTATATTTAGCTGACAGATACTTGTTCTTATAAAAATATATATCTATATTGATAAAAAGATAGGTAGATAGATAGATAAAGTCTGTCAAACCAGGAAGGATGTGGGCAGCAAAAAGTTGTTCATTGAAAAAGTGGAACAGAGACTTGGAAAGGTGAGGCATGTCTTGGGGTACAGAATGAAGCACAAACCCCAAGGCCATAAGGATCGTATAGTATTCAAGATATAAGAATTATGCTTGTATTTGGGGACCAAAAGTCTAGACACAGGTCAACAAGGCAGATAGGATCTTTCTTTTGGTCCAAACTTAAACACACAGACCAGGGTCTTTTATAAGTCTCCCATTAGAACTGGAGACAATCAAAATGGAGAGGGAGTGGAGGATTGTGGGCTAGTCAGAGGCCTCCAGGGCACCGAGTTGGGGCACCTAGAGAGGAAGCAGTGAGGTGATAGAAGAAAAGACAGTTCCTGTTATCATATATAATTTTCAAAACTCAAAGTGTCAATGATATATTAAATATCACAATCGAAATCCAACTCTTATTTGTTATGTCTACCATATTGTCTCACACAGTTCTTGTCAGAATGTTCCACCAGAACACCCTTCCAGCAAACAAGATTGAATGAAATTACCCTGGAGTCTGGCAGTATAAATTGCACAGTGACTGCAGGTTCAAAATTTCTGTGAAAGCATATGTTTTATGCTAAGTATTCATTGAAATTTTCCCTTCCTCTCTTACATTATGTTTGCCTTGATGTCAAGTTTTAAACACTTTTGAGTAAAATCCCCCCCATGGTCTAAAGTGATTTTCAATGAAATATTCAATATTTAGCCTGTAACTTCATAGATCATTGAGTACTCAGTCTTATTCTCCCTGTAATATGAATACCCCAGGGAAAGCAAATCATCTCATTTCTCTTGGATGGTTCCCATTTCTTGTCTTGTTTCAACTACTCATTCTATAGAGTTATAGATATGTTGTAGCAAAAGTAGAACAAGTTTCAAAGGCAGAAATTTCTAACTTCTGAAGTCTCCTATTCACTATCTATGCTATCTTGGACAAGCGATTAGCCTTTCTGAGGCATGCTTTACTCAGTAGTGAAATGGGGATTGAAATAACATCACTTCAGAGCTCTCCTGTGAGGTTTAAATGAAATAAAGTAGGTATGCTATACCGACTCAGCAAATAGTACATAATCAATACATTTAGGATGGTATTTATATTTTATTCTTATATTATTCCTTGTCTACTTCTTTTTCTTTGGCCAAATTCTAGGTATACATAAAATTATAACATGTTATCGAATCTACTAGAAAGTGCAGAGCTCGCCTAAAATGTGCTCTGTAGTCTCTAAGTTTGGCACCCTTGTAAGAACAGAAATCAAGAGGAGAAGATCCATTTACAATTTCTAAGACTGGTCAATGAGGATGGTGCAGGGGAAGCACTTAGAGGCTTTAAGCTATTTCTCTCTTGTTCTTTTGACTATTTTAAAATTAAACAGTCTTTTGTTATCCTCCCTTTTGATCTTCAATATCTACTATGTCAGGTGACCTTTTATGTCATGAAAAGAATAATTTTTCTTTAAAATTCCATCCTTAATGGCATTCTTTTCAAGTATATGAAAATTGTTTTAAAACATACAAAACATTAATTCTTCTTTGGGCCACGTGACTCTGTGGCTCTCTGTCTTCAATCCCTTTCATGACAAATATTTTCTTTATCAAGTGAACTTTGAACATTTGATATTACTCAGCAGTTTCATGCATTCACTTATATATTGTCTTCTTCATTGGTAACCCAAATGGCAAGATGAAAGGACCATAAAATGAGACAATAATCCTTCCACATTATTGTCAGTATGAAGTAAAGACATACAGAAGCACAGACAATGTTTAAAAAGAAACTCAGACAGATTGATTGGTAAATGGCACTAAAAAGTGGAAAAAATGAAAGTTAAAAAAAATTGAGAAAGGGACAGAAATGCATTTGTGGAAATGTTTAAATGGCTTCTGACTTTACAGAGTTGTGTCAGACTTTCAACCTGAAAATACAAAAGGATCAATACAATGTTTCAGTAGGGGGTAAAGAGCACAGCGATGATTTAGCATGACCTTCTGGTTACAGAAAGGTCAAGCCATAGACAAAATCATTGCTCAGAAAGTCAAGATACCTATTTGTGATTACAAGTCTCTGCACACTAGAAACACCAAAAAGGAGTACAAAACTGGGGATTCAGAGATTACTGGGGAATGCTGCTGACCAGCTCCCAGGAAAATAAGGCGACCCATTGTAGTATAAATAGGCAGCATTCACAAATGATTGTTTACTTAAGTATGGATTGGAAAAAGTATTGCATAAAAAAACAATTTTACTGCAGAATAATATACATACAGGAAAATATTAATACATGTGTCTTAAGTGTATAGCTCAATGAATCTTTAGAAACTGAAGACATTCATATTACCAGCACCCAGATGAAGAAATGGAATATAATCAGCACCCTAGGAACTTCCTCAGACCCTCTTCTATGTGCCAGGCCCTGCAAGAATGACCACTATACAGATTTTTAGAATCATAGTTTTGACTTGAAAGGAGACAGTTAAAAACAGAAAAATAACACTGGTTTAATATTTCATTTTAGGATACTAATTATTGAAAGACATTAGGTTTACAGAGAGAATTTAGAAAGGAAAACAGTCACAGTGATGAAATATGTTTTACAAAGCATAAGAAAGTAATGTAATGTAAATAAGAATGTTTACTATGTACACAGAATGACTTGATTCAAATCGCAGCTCGGCCATATTCTAACTGTATGATCTTAGGCAAGTAACTTAACCTCTCTGTGCCTTACTGTTTTCATCTATAAAAAGATGATGCATTATGACCTATGCTGTGGTGATGCCTTGAAGATTTAAATGAACTTAGAGTACTGCTTTGTTTGTAAAATATACTCCTTAAATGTTAGCTTTCATGCATTTATTCCAAACTTTTTAAATCAAATAATCTATATTTTTCACAATGCTCATTGTCATTTTGGCCTCAAAACAACAGAAGGGACTAACTTCAAAATATTAATATGAACATTAAGTGGGTTAATAAATGTAAGGTGTCCAGCACAGCACCTGGCACAGAAAATGCTGAATAAACCTGAATTGCATCCCCTCCTTCCTCCTTCCTTTTAAACATCATCACCTGGAGGTAGAAAGTACAACTCTCCTTTGAAGGTTCCAGGATCCTTACAGGACTTGTATAATTTGAGGAGAGTTTAATAAGGTAATGTTTACAAAGATGAGGAAGGATATAATGGAACCACTGGAACTAGTAATAGAAAAGTGTTATTATTTCTCCTAGACTCATAAGAATGAAGAGAAAGAGAGTGATTGCTTGTCTCTGGACAAAAACATAACTGAGAGGACCACCCAACAGGAGCTTTGATACTGGGTGATGAATACAGTCAGCCTGCAGTGAATATATGCGCCATGGCCTTTCTTTTCTTTCTCCCTCTGATGTCCTGTCCAAGCTCCCATTGGCCAAATCCAACTGAAAGCCAGAGGGCAAGGGAGTCTGCTGATATAGTTCATAGAGTTCGGCCTCCCAGGGAAGAGAAAGGTGAAGAGTGGGCCCAGAGGAACAAACCAAAGACATTCAATACAGCAGACATGGGAACAAATTTCCTTTGAGCCGAGGAATCAATGCCAGGGATGTTCAGGTCAGGAAATAAATGAAGGACTGAATGTTCCTCCCTAGGCCTCCTATAATATTTCTATCTCTGGTAATGTCATTGCAAAGAGCCAATTGTATCACTGGGACATATCTTATTTTTTAATAGGTATATCAAAGAACTGGAATGTTTTGTGGGTTTTAACAGATGAAAATGAACATGTATTTATTCATTATCCCATAGCATCCAATACTTTTAGAGACTTCTCTATACCAGGAACAGCACTAAAATCTGGCTACAAAGATAATCAAGAAAAAGCCAAGTTATTCCTTGGAGCTAAGAAGTACTCAAGAGCTAAGTTAGATAGTCTAATAGTGTTACAATCTCTCTAGATATAAAATGTTATTTGGCCATAACTCTTTATAAAGCATAATCACTAGGACCCAATGTGTATGTTACACTATTAAGTACACGAGAAATGATTCAAGCAGATTGCACATTAGAATTTTCATCAGGAACCACACACAATAGTTAATGGAAATCAAGCCATTATCTGTAAATAGTCTGTTATGAACCCAAAAGTAAAGTATGCGTAACCAAAAGTCAGCATGCTTTGTTGTCTATATCAGATCTATCTTTAACATGCTTTGTAATAAAACTGAATTCTTAACCTAGGCCTGAATTCTCTTAACTATAATTTAGATAGGTCAGTACTAATTTATTTTACCAGGTATTCTAAAACAACAGTTAGTAAAATTATGATAAATAATTTTCTATCTCACATTTCTTGATATATTCTTAATGTAATTCACAGATAGTTATTCTAAAATTTGTGGAAGGCTTACAATCCATGATTGTAGCTAATTATATCAGCTTTCAATATATCATATAAATTGAATATTCCAAAAGTTAAATTCATTTTTTTCTTTTGAATCACATAGGTATATGATTTATATTTGAGATAGGGAGAGATGAAATTGGAGGCTAGTTGTAATCTATTTCACTTGTTGCTTTGTGACAGAAACAGTATAGTATAAGGTTGCCAAGATGAAGTACTTTGTTTCAAAGCATGTAAATAACACTCTGATTCTTCAAACAAAAAATACATCGTGATAAAATCGACAGGCTCACTAGAGAAATGCCAGCTATTAGTACTCATTTCCAGGTAAAATGCAGAGAGGGAAAATGATATTCAGACTTGTTCAGATCCAGTAGAAGGGGAAATTATGGCCCAAGGTATTCAAAGATATATTTAATTAATAAATATAAAATTTATTTATAAATAATTAACATTCTTATAATTTCTCAATCGCACTACAGTGCAATTGTGGGTGGACGATGCATGTGAAAAATGTGGCCTCTTCCTAATTATTCCCTTCCTCTACTCTCTAGGAAGTCAGCCTTGGTTTATTCATTCTCTCATTTCCCATGCCTATGATGAGGGTCTGCCTACAGCTGGTACCAACTCAAAGGAACCGGAGACACACAGAAAGGACAAAAGTTACATAGGACAGAATATTTAAAAACAAGAGCTTCTGTCCCTGTTACACCTCTATTTCCTTCTGACAGGATGAACCATTTGAAATTTCTAATTCTGTAGTCAAATATCATCAAATTTTGGCAATTCGATATGAATGAACATCATATATTTCAAAAAGACATGAGTAATAAACTGAGTGTATACGTTACATGGGTTGTTTTATGTTTTTCTCTCTTTTTATGTTTCTTTCTTTTTGCACTCTACACATTCGGAGAGACTTATCTAGCAATGAACTATAGAACAATCCATGAAAGCCTTGTATGGGTTGTTGTAATTGCTTTTCTAAACAATAATTTAGAATAATTTCCATTTCACACATGACAAAACTGAGGCACAGAGAATATAAGTAATGTGACTAAAATCACACAACCAATAAGCGATTGATAAGAATCCAAATCTAGGCAGTCTATCTCCATGTCTGTTAACCATTCTCTCCTTTGGAAATTGCTTTTTAAACTGGGCTTCTTTGTCTATAATGCCATTCAGAGTCAGGGTTAGACAAATATTATTATTATTTTTATTGCAATTTTTATTTGTATATATTCATTCGGTACGAGTGAAATTTTGCAACATGGATATATTGCATTGTGGTGAAGTCAGGGCCTTCAGGGAATCCATCATTGGAGAAATTCACATGTACCCACCAAGCAACCACCCATCATGTTCCCCCCTTCCACTGCACCAAATCTCCATTGTCCGTCATTTCACACTCTGATTCTATGTGTACACATTATTCAGCTCCTGCTTATAAGTGAAAACATGTGATATTTGTCTTTCTGTCTCAGTTGTTTCACTTAATATAATGACCTCCAGTTCCATCCACGTCACTGCAAAACACATGATTTCGTTCTTTTTTATCGCTGAATAGCATTCCATTGTATGTATATGCCACATTTTCTTTATCCAATCATCTGTTAATGGACACTTAGGTTGAGTCCATATCTTTGCTATTATGAATAGTGCTGTGATAAACATGAGTGTAGGTGTCTTTTCGATATAATGACTTCTTTTCCTTTGGGTAGATACTCAGTAGTGGGATTGTATAGTAGTTCTATTTTTAATTCTTTGAGAAATCCCTGTATTGTTTTCTATAGGGGTTATATAAATTTATATTTCCACCAACTGTGTAGAAGAGTTCCCTTTCATCTGTATATTCACTGACATCTGTTATTTTTGTCTTTTTAATAATAGCCATTCTTATTAATATAAAATGATAAGGGTTAGATAAGTTTTACTTGTACCCTTTCACAATCTCTTTCAATAAACTAAGGGTAATTTAATTCATTATTTTCATTTCCTCTGTGGTTTCTGAAAGTCAAATATAGTTATATAGCCTAAAAATAAAATTGCTTTTAATTGCAGGTTGAATTTGTAATGTAATGATAATGGCACAGTGGTAATTCTACATACATACATTAGGAAAATTATTTTTCAAGGTCCTAAATTCCTATTGTTATATCACTTGACATTGAGGGTTTCATTAATTCTTAAGGACTCCAGTATATATGGCATACTTAATAACTATAGTAAACACTGCTCCAGAGCCCCCAACCAAACTCTTTAAATGCAATATTTACTCTAAGGTATTTGAAAAATGTGGCTCTTTTGTTAATTAAATTAAAATATGAAAGCAAACTCTCTCCACAAAAAAAACCCTAGAATATATAAATCAAAATATAAGAAACATAGGCCTTAAAGTTGATGAGATTAAATAAGATAGTAATAAATAAAATAAAAAATTTAACTAGTGCATTTAGTACAGCCATTTCTTGAAAGATACAGTCCAACATGCCAATTACTGACTTGAAAGTCTTCTATGTGAGATTTAATGTGGTTACATGTTAAAGAATATGGAATCTGGGAGGAAATAGGCCTTTACTTAAATTATAGTTCTAGCTTTCCCCAGCTGTGTGAACGCTGATAAATGACTTAGTACTTTGCTTATCTTCCTCATGTGTCAAAGGAGGGGGATAGTTAAATTATTCAACTAAATTTAATCAGTATTGTTCACATGCTTTATATTGTCCTGGGCACTGGGAAAAATTGGAAGACAAAAGATATAAAAAAAGATACTGTTGCTGTTTTCATGACTTTTGTCACAGACTAGGAAGGAGGTATGCATTTAAGCAAATATAATTATAGTACTCTGTTATAATCCTGTCAATAGTGGTGTTGTAAGTATGGTGCTGGCACAAATAAAAGAGATATCATCTTCACTGGAGAGAATAACAGAGAAGAAATCCCTGAACTAAATTGTCAAGACTCGATAGGAAATCAACAAGTAGAAGTGGAAAGGGGAAGAGTATGTCTAGCAAAGGTAACTTCAGATGCTAAAGATCAGATAAAATCTATGAGCTATTCAAGGAACTGTGCAAGCCAGTTCTTGGAGCATAGGGTACATGAAGGGATGGGAGATGATGAGACTAGAGAGGTGTGAGAGACCACATCAGACAGGACTAACTTTATTTACCACCCAAAGGAGCTTAGGCAAATGTCTAATGGTCTTTTGTTTTCATGCTTTCAAACATGGTATCTAGTGATGAGAATTTTGACAATATTTTTCACTTTAATATTTAGACTGATATTTTAATGTAGTTAGTATTGTTTACGAAAGACCAATATTGGCATTGTTTACAGGCTATTCTTGTGTAAAAATATTACTTGGCAAGGGAGCCATAATGTCCAGGAGCAACTGCTCTAAATGGGAGATGAACTGCAAAATTGGAACAAATATTTAATCATTCCCTGAATCCATGGCCTTTGCAAGGTGGCATTGATGCTCCTCCCATGAAGAGGTTGTATCTGTTTCTCTGCTTCTTGAATCTGGGTTGGTCTTTTATTGCTTTGACCAATAGAATGCAATTGAAATGATGGCATTCCTTTTTCAAATGTAGGCCTCAAAAGGGTTTAAAGACTTTTGTTTTCTCATTCATACCTCTGCCTTCACCATAATGCCTGAGCCAGATTACTGGAGGATGAGACATGTGGAACAGAGCCAGGTTTCCTTAGTTGTCCTAGATGAGGTATGAGGTCATCCCAGGCCAGAAGATAACCAGATATGTGGGAGAGCTCAGCTGAAATCAGCAATGTCTCCACGTCAACCCCCAGCTAACTAGAGACATATAAGTAATCCCAGCAGCACACTAAAGAACTGCCGGACCAACTTGCATATTTGAAATGATATGGTTGTTGTTTTAACCTACTGAGTTTCAAGGTGGCTTGTTACACAGCAATAGCTAACTGATACATGTCTACATACGAATGTTTGTTTCTACACTGAAGAAAGATATTTGAAAAATTAAACTACAGTTTAAATATAGATCCATTATTTAAAAAACATTTATAAAAGCACCCTTGGAATTTTTGTGAAAAGGCACTTCAAGCTAAAAATCATTATTTTTTTTTGATTTTTTTTTATTTCAGCATATTATGGGGGTACAGATGTTTAGGTTACGTATGTTGCCCTTTCCCCCCTCCCCCCCTAAGTCCAAGTTTCAAATATGGAGGGGACGGGTATTTGCATACACAAAGTGTGCAATTCGTACCACCCGAAGGATGGACATATTTAAAAAGAATTATTTGACTGTTGAAATTGAGTATGGGCAAACCATCACAAATTCTATCTAGAGATGTGACTCAATAAATGCTGTGGAAAAGAGCACAGTCAATACTCTACACAGTTACTCCAATGCCTTCTTGCCAAAAAGAAATAATTAACAAGCTTTAGTATTTTTAATTGTCAGCATAATGGAAATAAAAGAAATACAATAATGTCAACCTTAAAATATTTCTAAAGCTACCTTTAGTAAAATGTGGTTTTTTTTAACTCATCTACTGTGGTGAAACTGTATACTGTAAATAAAACAAAGACTGTACTTCTTGCCCAACACATTCATGTGAAGTTTACTTGGAGAAGTTAAAAAGAAATTGGTGGACTTTATGTTTTCTCTCACTTGCTAGATTTTTACTCTGCTGTCACTTTAGATAAAAATTCCTGTTTATCTTCTTTCTTCATTATAAACTATGATTTTCAGTGATTTATTATTCAGACATTTCCAAAACAAAAATAGTGAATCAAAAAGAATTATCTGTGAACTAAAACTGTCACCTTCAGTTAGCGTTTCTAGAAAAATGTGTTTTAAAATAAATTAAGTTGAATAACAGCCAAAGGAAAATAGTTAGGTTTGACATTTTTTTCCTTACAAAGTTAAACAGAAAAATTACAAATTGTCCTGTAAATTACTTAGAAAATCTTAATAGGCACCTATCATTTCAAAAATAGAAAAATTTACTTTTATAACTTTTTTTTTAATTTGAAAGGTTTGTATGCCATTTTATTTTTTTTATTTCAGCATGTTATGGGGGTACAGATGATTAGGTTACATATGATGCTCTTACCCTCCCTCCCCCCAAAGTCCGAGCTTCAAGTGTGTCCGTTCCCCTGGAGGTACACATTACCAGAATTTTTTTGTTATTACATTACTTAACTGTAAGAGCTGGCTAATTCAGTGATTCATCTTTATCAACACCAAACATTTGCTAATTGTATACATTGCTGTGCAAAATGTTTGATTTCAAGAAAACAGTAACTTCCTCAAAATATTATTGAGCAAAAAGGAAATTGAAATCACCTTGGTTTAAAAATAATTATCATGTTGAAAAGGGAATCTCTTATAATAGGTATTGCCTTTTTAAAAATTTAGTGCTCACTCACCTGGCTGAATGACCTACGCTTTACCCCTTAAAGTTAAATATTACCTGGAATACACTAACCATCTTTGTATTGAACTTATACTATAATATCTGAGATGAGGATTTAAACAAAAAATTTTAAGTAAAATTAAAAAAGGAAAAATATTAATTTTACTTGGTTTTAAAATTGTTTCTTCTGATTTTGAAACCATTAAATGTGTAGTTTATAAAAATACAGAAAAATAATAAAAAGAAAAAAAATATCAGAATCTCACCACTCAACCTGTGTTAACATATTGTTGTATTTTCATACAGCTTTTCTTCTGTTGCTATATAAGCACGTCTTATTCAGACTTGCATTTATCTCATATTTCTAGTCTTTCTCTTCCTCCTTCTCTAACTCTTCCCAGCCTCCTCCTGACTCCCATCCTCTTTCATCAGACTGCCATTTCAGAGTGCTTATTAATTAACCCATGGTGTTCTAAGGATTTTATAAACAGTATTAAAATTATTCTGTTTGATATTAGGAGAAATTAGGTGGAAAATATTGTTTTCTGCATTTTAGAGATAAGAAAATTAAGACTCAGAGGTCTTAAGTAAATATACCAAAGTATTTAAACTCAGATTCAATCCATTCTCTCTGACTCTATAGGCTGTAGTCTTCATCCATAACCCACTCCTACATTTATTGTTTGTTGATTTGATTGAACCTCATATGATGAACATATTCCTGCATAATTAACCAAAATCTTTAAAAATTGATTTGGAAAAAAAGCATCATGGTGAAGCCTGCACACTTATTTTATTAGAAAAAAATAGACTCTTGTTTCAGCACCGTCTCAATTATAGTCCCATTAAGGGCTTACTGTTATGTGTACCTTGGCCTGCATTACCAGGGCTAGAAGCTAAAATGTACCCATGTCTAAATCTAATATGATGGACTAGATGACTCCCCAAATTCTGCCAATTTGGAAATTTGCAAATCGTAATCAATCCTCTGGGAATTCAACATCAAGTAGCATTGAGAATTATCCTGATGTCCTCATTTTATTAAATATATTCAGTGTGGAATGATTGTTGTGAGGACAAGGATTTAGAAGCTATTATATCAATAGCTTATTCTTTGATATTTGTGTTTATCAATCATTGGTAATTCTGCCCATATTCTATTTTATCCTTAAAATAATTGTGTGAGCAATCTCATGAGAAAATAGATAAATAGAAATTGATTCATTAATACATGTATGAAAAAATAATACAAAATACTAAATATCATCTACTTTAGTTCACAAAGCTAGAATCATTGTGTTGTTATAACACTTCAGTTACTACCAACAACCTCCTCATTACCCAATCTTAACAACTCCTTAGAGACACTTAAAAATATACATGATCATTAAAATGGGCCTCACTTTTGTTTTCATATTCTTTAGTGACTAAAACCAATTTGACCACAAATTAATCTGTAACAAACTACTGAGCATAATAAGGGGAAAATATCCATGATAAAGTGCTACAACATTTTTGCTTTTTTTATGTGTGATCCATCATGGATTGGTTGAAGAATAGCAGTTCTAAAATTTCAAGGACAAATACCTGTTCAATTTATATATAACAGGCATTGCATGTCAATAATAATGAAAATGAAAACAAAGCAAAGTGATGCAGAAACGAAACATTCATACTTTTAAAAAACACTAAAGGCAGTAGTAAATGGCAAAGCTTGTCAGCGCTGCCTTGTATACCTGGGATGAAATTGCTATTGCCAGTTGGAGCCGGAATCTACACAAAATGAACTCTGGCCACAATGTTGTTTTTGTTTGCTTACTTGCTTGCTTGATGTTTTATAGATTCTTCATACCACATTATTAAAATGTCCTTCTCTTGCTTCCTTGCTGTAAACTTTGACCTCAGGTGTGGATAGAGCCACCCTCCTCCAACCTACAATCTTTTCCTATATTTTTATTTCTTTTCATCTTGGTCCATTTTTCCTCCCTGCTTCACCATCAGTTCACCTCTGGACGCTTTTTTTCAGTGGCTTTGGAAACCCTAGAGTATTTTGAACAGTTTTTTTCATGGCCTCAGTCTCGGCTACTACATCACAAGCTCTCCTTACTTAGAATTAAACCTTCATTTTCAAAAGGCTTGCCTCTTTTTCCCCTGCATACTTAAGGTCATGTGTCAGGTTTATATTTTGACAGAGTAACTAATGCCTTCCCCCATTCTTGGAAGCTATTAATAAATATGTGTACTTCACCAAGTGTTAGCTTGTTACCATAAGAATGCAAAGAAAAAGACACCGAGGGTCAAATGTTGTGTTTCTAAGTAATTACCTGAAATCCATGGAGAAAATCTGAGTTCTGCTTTGTAAAATCCTTATTTTTGTGGCCTGACTGCCTTAGGAATTTAGCCCAGGCCTCAGGCTGCTTTTTGTCAGCTAATGGTGGGACTAGCCAGTAGTCGGGTTTTGGGGCAGAGGGTTTCCCTCTGGCTGGGCTAGTCTAAATGCTGCCTCCGTGGGCACCAGCAGAATTCTGCCCTGTGCTGTGTTCCGCTATGCCAGGGCGGCCCTGGGTTTCAATGCAAAGTCCCTCAATCGTTTCAGTCTCCCTCCCCTGGGCACTCAGATTCTCTGTCCACTTGGAGGGATGGCATGGCACTGCTAGGGTGATGGGAAGGAGTGGTGTAGGCAATGCAGGATTGTCTTGTCTGTCCTCTTCAGTGCCTCATTCCTCAATATAATGCGGAAACCGGGTAGTATGATAGCTCACCTGATTTTTGGTTCTTCTGAAGGTGCTTGCTTGTGTGGATAGTTGTTGACTTGGTGTTTGTGCGGAGGAATGATCACTGGAAGTTTCTATTCTGCCATCTTGCTTAGTCTCCTCAAGATTAATCTTATGTCAGGCTAATTAATTTTATCAGCAGAAGATTCCAAAGGAGGATGACTATGGACCTGACACCTTTTGATTATTAGATGTGACCTAAGACTCTTTAAACTTAAAGGTTTTTGTTGCATGATGTTAGATTTGATAGTGATTAAATTTCTACATTTCTGGAGTTTTTATTGTCTCCCTAGGGAGGTGAACAATAAACACGTAAATAAATAAATATGAAATGACAACATTTTAAATTCCGAGGCAGAAATAGAGATATCTTTAAGAGAATTATAGGGCCGAACTGGTCCTTTCTGACAATGTGAAATTTAAAGTAAGATCTGGAAAATGATATCTAGTCATATTCTTTTTTTTTTTTTTTTT
>NW_012137414.1:3955929-3957353 GCF_000956105.1 Propithecus coquereli
ATATATGTGTATATGGCAGGCAGTATGCTTTAGTGTTAAAGAATCCACCTCAAAACTAGGCTCAGGCCTCTGTTTCTCAGACTTTAGTGTATATCAGAACCAACTAGATAAGTCTGTTAAAAACTGCAAGTTGCCAGATGATTCTGATACAGGTATGCAGTGAATTACATCTTGAGAAACTCAATTCTAGGCTTATCTCTGCCAGTGACTGTCTGACCTTGAGTACATCAAGGCACATGTCTGAGCATTTATTCTATATATGAAAATGAAGTAGGGCACACTGGTTATTCTCTAAGGACACTCTCAGCACTCACATTCTCTTATTTTGTGTCTAGAATCTAAAGAATGCTAGCAAAAAAAATGCAAATGTAATAAAACTGTAGAAGCTAGCAATATTTACTGCAAGTTAGCAGACACTTATCCTTGGGCTTCCCAATATTAGAGATAGAAATGAAATGATGAGATGTTATATAAATGTTATCAAATAAAAGAAAAGGAACTTCATCTTAGCCTGAATTCTAAGAGAAAGGTTTTCAACCTGAGGTCCATGGGGGCAAGGAAAGGAAGTTCATGGGGCCCCTGAACTCAAAAAAGAAAAAAACAAAACTTATATATTTATATTCTATAATTTCTAACATAAATTTATCATATTCTTTATGATTTAAGGCAATTAAACATAGTTAACAATACTTGAGATTTTGTCACAGATAACAATCACATATATTTTTATATCACATGATACCTCTTGTAAATGTCTCCCTGTATTGCTTACGCTGGTCAATGTTCGGAAATGATGATGTCTATTAATCTCTATTCTACATCTTGTTAGTTAATGCATTAAAAAAAGAATCACATCTATTAGCACACTGTAAATTTATTTAATATTTTGATAACTGTATTTCAATACAACTGGTTTTCTTTGTAACTTCACGTATTTGATATTATGTATTTACAAAACTATTCTAAGGAGATATCCACAAGATTCTCTAGACTGCTAAATGGATCTATGGCACATGAAGGGTTTAGGAATCACCTCAGATTCTCTCCATTTTTGCGCATTTTCCATTTCTTTTTTTCTTTTTTTTTTATTATTATTCCAGGGTATTGTGAGGATACAAACATTATAGTTACACTTTATGTCTTTGCCTCACCCAAGTGTGGGTTAAAGGCATGCCCTTCCCTCCCTTTAGTGCTCCCCGTGTCCTTTAGTTGTAGATTTGCCCCCTCATCCCCCTAATCCCTAGAGAGTATTTCTGCCATGTGATCAACCTAGTGTTGATCAGTTAGTACCAATTTGATAGTGAGTACAAATGGATCCCGTTCTTCTGCTCTTTTGGTGCCCCACTTTGGATAATGGGCTTAAGTTTAATCCAGGAAAGTATAAGAGGTGCTAGATCACTGTCGTTTCTTATGATTGAGTAATA
>NW_012137414.1:3958843-3972177 GCF_000956105.1 Propithecus coquereli
TAAATAAATACAAAAATATATAAAGCACTATAAGGCAAATAGATCCAGAGGAACATAACCTGAGTCCATCGCAATGATCTGAATAATCAAATATCCCTTAGATCAGAATTTCTCAAAATTTGTTTGCACATGAAACATCTGAGAATGTTGTTAAAGGGCAGACTCTGATTGATTTTAGGCCTGAATTTTAGGTCTGGAGTGGGGCCTGAAAATCTGTATTTCTCAGAAAATCTCAGCTGATGCTAATGCTGCTGGACTGCAGGCTACAATTGGAGTTGCAAGGTCTTAGTCTATTCCTTACTTATAGCAGCTGTCATAGCCAACTTTCACATTAATAACAGTGAAAACTTAAAAGAAAGTATCTACTGACACTGTTTCACAAAAGAGCAGATAAGCTCTTCATTTGTCCTTTTCTTAAATCTTTGTTCACCCATCGCTGAGGGTAGAACATTACAATAAAGTTCATTTTTACAGGGAGCTAAAGTAAGACACTGAAAGTAAGTTGCTCTCTGATGTTCTTGATACAAAGATTGGGCTTAGAAAATGTAGAAGAATAAATGGTCAGCAGGAGCCTTGAACTCTGTCTACCATCAATTGTATCCTGCCAAGTTGTATGTTTTCTCTTTCCTGAAACTGCCAAGTCTTCTTTCTCTCCTGGCTTGTTTGTGCCAAGCTTTTCCTTCTTCTGCGCTTTGCAGGTAGAGTCACTGATACGCTCTCCTCCTGCAAGATATGGATCACTTAATACCTGAAGGAACTGTGATAGGAGGAGGAAATGATTTACAGCAGCTCTAATGGACTGGAGATGGCCACGAAATTCTTTGACACTTCTTCTATCAGGAGGCAGAATCTAATTCTCCTCCCCTTCAAGCTAGGCTGGTCTTAGCGACTTGTCTGACAAGTAGAATGCAACAAATGTGATGCTATGGGTCTTGTAAGATTAGATTATTAGTAGTAACCTTTAGCTTCCTTATGGGTTTCTTAGAATACTCACTCTGGGAGCCCTAAGCTTCCATGTATATAAACTGACTACCACGAAACCACCATGCAGGAAAAGCTATGTGTAAGTGCTCTGGCTGACAGTCCCTGCTGAGCTTATGCTCTCAGCCATTCCCACAAAGGCATTATACATGTCAGTGAATTTGTCTTGCACCCTCCAAACCAGCCCATCCACTAGCTGAATACTACCAAGTGATGTCAATTGACGCCACAGAGAAGAATCAATGAACTGGACTCTGCCGAATTCCTGATCCACAAAAATATAAGAGAAAATAAACGTTATTTTAAGTCAATAAATTTGGGGTGTTTTGTTATGTAGCAATAGGAAACTAGAAAAGTGTCCTAGCTTCTTCTGGAATGGGGGCACTTCCTTGAATCACAGTCCTCTTGACTGAGAACTTGATACTCAGCTCTCTTTTTTGACTCTATTTCTGGTTCCCTGCCTATGTTTCTATTTAACAAATTACCCTGTCTCCTCGCACTCAGTCTCTTAGCCACATCTAAATTTCCCCAGTCCCTCTCCTGCCTAGACTGGATTTTCTTTTTTTCTTCCAGCTAGCTTATACTGTTATAATCTTAGGATGCTTTCAACCTGCTATAAGAAAGTCCCTCAAAAGTGCTTCCATACCAATTTTCTGTTCTCTTCTTTTTCTTGAAAGAGAAGATTTTGGTTATCTCTTCTAGGGTATCTACTTCTAATCTCACTTTAATCCAGTGCCAGGCCTAGCTGTAAGCTCCAAAGAATGACTGAATGACTCTTGGATGAAGGAATTAGTGAATGTATGGATGAATGAATGAATGAATTTATAGGTTATGGTCTACTATTCCACTGGAATTGTTCTTCTAAAATTAGTCAAAGCAATCAGAAAACCAAATAGCCTTTACTCATACCCTAATTAAATTTCTATGAATCACTTCCTTTGGTCAATGTAGACACCTGCTTCTAAAAGCTATTTCCTTTTTCGGTGCCTCTGGGACCATATAATCTTCACAATTTCCTGTGACATTTTTGAACACCTCTCTACTGGCTTCTCTTTATCTTCACATATTTTAAATGTGAAATCTTCTCAAGATGTAGTTTTGAGTCCCTTTTTCTTTTAACTGTATAATATCCTTTTGCCATCTCATCTGCCTCCATGGCTTACACTCCATGTTGATGATTTCAAAATCATTATCTTTTATTCTGGTATCTTGCCCATGTCATCCTCTCACTGCCATACCTATTAAACTCACACATTGACCTCCCTTCCTCAGATTTAGACATACATTTGTCAAAGACCGTTGGACATCCCAACAATCCATGCACTTGGACATTCATTCAACACATCAAAGACAATATATCCCAAATAGAACTCATAACTTCCCCTTCATAATTTTGTTCCTTATCTATAGTTCTAACTTTATCCAATGAAACCACCATCCTTAGATTTTTCAACCATGAAATATGTAAGTTATTTTCAACTCCTTTTCCTCACATCCTTGAATCATACCATTACTAAGCCCTATTGAGTCTAGATCCAAAATGTTAATTATAATAAACTCTAAAATTATATCCCCACTTTGAATTCCAAAATCTTGATCACTGTCCAATTCAGACTATAGAGTATAATTAGAGTTATATCCCTAAATCATGTTTGCAATTACTCCAACCACAGTTGCCCACTGGTTCTTCCTTATTGTTACTATGCAGATTCCATTTTTGTGCTCTATCTTTAGCATCCTTTCTCTCTACCAACACTTTTCTTCAAGGCGCCATTTCAACGGATTCTTCCTTGATGCCCACCTGCCTTACCATTCCTTCACCACTAACTCCAAAAAAATTAGTACCCCTTGCTCTTGTGGCCCCTCAGTTATTTGTTCATGTCTCTGATTTAGAAATCATCATTATCAGACTTGAATTAAAGTTATTGTGTGTGTTTCATCACTATATAACGAACTCTTACCTTTATAAATTCATATTATTTTATTTTTTACTCCATATTACAACTAGCATCATCTACTGCACACAGTGAATGCTCAGTTTTGTAAATTTGGAGCTGTTGAACAGTTCACTGATTTTCTGCTACATTCATTTTTCTGACTGACTTGTACCGTGGGGGAAACTAATTTGTACTAAATGGGGCATATTTCAACTACTTACACTATTACTTTAATGCTATCATTGAACACAGGCATCTCTTTGTAGCCTCTAGGTACATTTAAACTTTAAGATAAAAGGTAGATTCTGTCAAAATGATTTAGAATCAGTAACACTGCCAATTAAAATCAAATAATTAAGATACACACAAATGCCACAAAGCCTCAACTAAGAGAAATACAGGGGGGATAGCAATGGATAACAGTGATATTTGGTAATCACAGCCTCCCTTTCCCCTCTAGCAATCATTCTGATGTGGAGTCAGTCTTAAGAGGTTTCTGCAGCCAGATGTAAGCCAAGAAATATTATTATAAAACTCACTTGACTACACTTCCGAGATCCCTGGATTTGGGAAAGCTGTATAAATTAATATGTCTGACTGAAAGGAACTCAAAACTTAAATGATCCCTTCCATGAGAGCCTGGTAGTTATCATTTAGAACTCTTCTGCACAGATTATTAATTGTGCTCTTTGGAAAACTATTTTATCACATAAAAACGTAAAGTTACAAAGCAGGGACACTAACATTTGAACAAATAGCTTCTTTAATAATGCTGTAATTCTGAATTTTTTTTCTGTTAATATTAGGAAATACTTTTTTCCCTTACAACTCTAGTGGTAGTACTGTTAGAGATATCTTAAAATTAATTATTTGGATAGTTGCTTAAACTTTAGGTCAATATAATCTTATGAGAGATAGCAGTTTTCATGTTATAGTAAAATATTGCAAGTGCCTCATCTAGGTCCACTAAGATTTTCTGTGTGCCCATCCACCTTGCTTTTGTGGGCTTTGCTTCTCAAAAATCTGTACCTGTGTCTCTTTGGATGACTGTCTTCAGGCTATTAAAGCTACTTTTCCTAAAAGAGCAGAGATCTGAAGTGCCTTGGTATTTATGTCACCTCAGGGTAGTCTTAAGCCAGTGATTGACTAGTATGGGAATATGAAAGGCCAGCTCCTCTGCTTCAGGTTGCAACAAACTCCAAAGCCTAGATGTTCCTGCAGAACCAGTCTGAGCTGGGACTTTGCCTGCAATTGCTCCTTGTATGACTTCTTCCTAATTCCTAGTCAACTTCCCTTGCTCCCTTACCTGTCATCCCTGGGAACATTTCCTTAATAAGTCACTTGCATGCAAATCCTCCTCTCCAGATGGGCTTTAGGAAAACCCAACCTGAAACAAAGGCATTTCCACAATTCTAGTAGTAAGAGCATCAGATTTCTATTTGAAAACACTAGACATGTATACAGTCATGGGGTATAGCACACCATGAGTGGTGATGGGAGTTTACTAAGATAACCAGCTTCCCCCCACTGCTCCCACACTTACTATCTATTCTTGTCAGGGAGCTGTCATCCACTTGCTACTATTTAGCTCCCAGCTGCACTACTCTCTCCTTCTCACCTCCTCCTGAATCCAATTCTCCACAGTAATTTACTCTTCTTTATGTCGGTTAATATCTTCTATGTATTACCTGAGTACAATGGTGAAATATCTATTGGGGACAGAGAAGACCTGAATTCTAAGTTGTGTCTCTCTTATTTCCTAAGTAGACTCAGCAATTCTCTGTGTTTCACTATCAGTAATTTAAACAGGACATTTTTGAGCAGGATTGTATTTTACATTGCTAGATAGTTACCCTATCTTATTCTTCTCACTAGATGTACATAGCAATTCCCCACAACCAATTATTTTGATTGTCGAAAAGCTGCCTACACATATTTTCAAATGCTGTCAGGAAAATAATATTGTCTACCACCCACTACCTTTGAGAACCATTGAATAAGCAATAATGTTCTTCCTATTGTTAATGATTTTAAATTACTCTTTAACTTACCTACTTCCTTCTCAGGCCTTGCTTTCATACACAATATACAGAGATAGGGGCCATTTTGATGTAGAAAGAACATTTGACCAGAGATTAAAAAAGCCTCCAAAATGGCATTTTCCATGTGATAGATGCAGAGTTTATTTTATATGATTGGTGTTAAACAAAACTGTCATTACCTGTTGATAATTTAAGATACTTAATGTGATATAATTAAAGTAAGCTTGGGTTCAATTTAATTAGACATTTGAACTTAATAGCACATTCAGTAGTAATACACTAAAAATGATAAAGAAATAAATCATTTTAATAATAGCATTTAAATATTAGATTTATTGCACTATGTTTTTAATAATGCAATGTTAAACTGATTAAGTGAATCTTTAACTTCAACAAAATGTTAGGGTCTACAGCTGTAGCTCTATGGAGGTTTTGATTGCTATTATAATCCATTCAGACAATGCATTACTAAAATAGTATTACAGAGCATAATATGGTTTTCCTGTAGCTGCTTCACAGAACGATCATAATATTTCTATTCATTCCTTTAGAAAATCTCTAATAAAGTTGTGAGATATCACATCAATGATTTGATTAGGTGATAGAATACTATTGATTTTTAAATAATTTAATATCAAAAGCTACTTTTTATCTCTAATAATGAAAGAAAAGTGGAGAGGTGAGGCAGAATAAATCTGTAATTTCTATTAATATAAACTCCTGAATCTATCCCTAATGTCATGTTATCTATGTGTATCAAGTTTCTTAATTCCCACATGTCTTAGAGTTATTCTCCCCATATCTCTTATAGCCGGAGGGATAACTGAAAGTCTACTATGTCCCTTTTGGTAAAAATTTGGAAAGAAGAAGGGCATTCAGGTAGAGATGGCATTCATTAATGCCAGTGACTGTGGTTGACTCATCTGGGCCCTGTGGGATACCTGTGGTCATAAAAAAAAAAAAAGAAAAGAAAAGAAAAGAAAAAACTGAGCACTAGGGAGGGAAGTTCATCATTTAGAAATGGACACATGTCTCTAGTCCAGGCTGTGTGTTGCTTATTCACCAGTTTGACTTTGAGCTTCCAAAAAGGGTAGGCAACCTCTGCTGTGACCCCTCACCCCACCCACAAACTATTATCACTTTCTTTGCTTCCCATTTTATGTAATTCCAATGTAAAGATCGCCATTAATATTCACCTTTATTTTTTCCCTTTCCCCCTTTTTTATTGCAATAGATGTAGGGAGTGCAAGTTGAATTCTGTTACATGTATACATTGCATAGTGCTGTAGTCTGGACTTTTAGTGTACCCATCACCTGAATACTGTACATTGTACTGAACAGGTAATTTTTCCTCCCACACTCCTCCATACCCTCATCCTTTTGAGTCTCCAATGTCCATTATATCACTCTGTGTGCCCTTGAATATTCACCTTTATTAATATGAGTTACTAACAACTAAGAGTGGTTCATTCAACAAATATTTATTGATAAATGAATAGCAGTTACTTTAAGGAGCCTCTAATATATTTTAATTTACTATAAATTGAAATGTATTCTACATTTAGACAGAAATTATGATTGGATAAATCTCAATTTTTTCATTTTGCTTTATTTTTGGAAGGTTAATTCATGATATTGATGATTTTTCCAGTTCAACAGGCTGGACAAAAGGTATGGTAAAATAAAAATAATGCTTAGCTAAAAATCAAGACCTTTAGACCCTACTTCTACTTCTTCTACCTAATAACCATGTCATTTTGTTAATTAACTTCGAAAGCCTTCATTTTCACATCTACAGAAAGACAGAAAAAATGCAGAGATATTTTGCATGTATTCCAACAGTCATTGCCTTTGTTTAGGCATTCCTCTTCTCCCATTTGAACAGACATTAGCCTCATAGGTGATCTCCTCATACACATTCTACTCCACATACTGCTACTGAATATATCTTTCTAAAATGCAACACACAAACCTAAAAATATCTTTCTATTTTTTTAAAACATACTTATCTCAATTGAGTGACATATCACCTATCCACATTCTATCCCCAGTCCATCTTTCCTGCTTCCTTTTCAATAGCTTGTCAACTGCCAATGCCCACAAATCTTCACTACAATCCTGCCAAAGTACTCACTGGTTCCTGAACACAATTGGTTCATGACTGCACACTCTCCGACATTTTCCTTATCAGGCTAAAAGCTCCATCAGGGCAAACACATGTCTTCTCCAGCTTAGTGTTCTTAGCATCTAACAGATTGTCTGCATACAGAAGGTGTTTGATAAATGTTTAGAGAAGATGGACTTGAATGGTCTGTTGTACCCTTGTTGACATGAAAATCCATTTTATTCTCAAGGTTATAGTTAATATCAATTTAAATCCCATCGCATCCCATCCCCAGCCAAGCAAAGGTGCTCTCTTCTTCCTTCTGCCTCCATAGCACGTTGTGCATACCCCTGCAGTAGTACATATTACATAGTCTGGTAACTGCTTTTTAAATATTTCTTTTCCCATTCATATGTCATCTCTTAACTCAAGAGTGCTAGGTATAAGGTAGAATCCCAGCCAAAACTGATTGACTCGACAGATTAAGATTCCTTTCAAACCTGAAATCTGATGATCCTATGTGATTTTTTTTTTAAAGTTAAAGGTCTTAGAGTGAATTAGTTATGGATACAAACTGGCATAAAGCAGAAACCATGATGGCAATTGGCAAAACATGTTAGAATAAGTACAGCTGGAAATGGTAGATGGTAGATGTCAGTGTCAGTCTACCACTTTGAACTGCATGAGCTAAAAGAGCCTATTAGACACTCTGAGCATTTACTAAAATTTTTCTTCTTTGAAGCTAGTTCTAAATAATACAATTGAAGCAAAAGGAATTTTAGCTAACATGCTTTACTCTGGCTCTACAATATTTTAAATATAACATTCAAAATGTTCTTTAAGCATTCTAAACTGGTTCCTTTTTGTAGAGAGAACACAATTACTATTTCTGAGTCTATTTATGAATATACCCACACAATGTTGTGACAATATTATCTTTAAAACAATTTGATGTTCAATATTTATACTATTGTTCTTGGAAAAGTAATAAATAAATATCCTGTTTCATCACCAGAGGAAATCTTTTAACACTCTCAGACATAAGTAAAATATGATATAATGTCAGTTCTACAATGTCCAAATATTTAATAATGAGCAATAATTATTGCTTATTACATCATAATTCACATTTTTGAAAAATACTTCTTCAAGAGGGCAAAGTAACTGTTTAATAATTTTTCAAGGGTGAAGAAGCTATAGAGAAAATCTTACTTTAAGAGATATATAAAATGTTTTCCTATCAACTTAAATATTGTTCTTACTCATTTTTAATCTTTGAAATTCAGTGACAATATTTAATAATTATTTTCCAGATTTCTCATCAGAGAAATATTAGCATTTGAGCTGGTTATTTAGAGATATTTTTGTTTTTTTGACAGATTCACTCCAGCCTACCCTTCTAAACTCTACTTTGTGATGCTGAGGCTCACACTCTGCAAACAACACTTCTGCTTTGCTCACTGATTCCGTTAGGATCTGGCAGTAGGGAGCACTAGAGAGAGACTGCAAGCCTAGAAGAGGGAGAAAGGATTTACTCATTCTCACTTGCTTCCTGTGGACTTAGTGTCCCTATTAGCAGTATCCCAGACTTGCTTCTTCATGCCTGTAGCAGCACTTCTTTTCAGTAATAGATATTGAATCCAGCTTGAAATTTGTTTTTCAACACTTACGGAATAAGCTTCGTAGCACACTTGCCTCAGAAATACCAGCACCAACTAGCTGGCAGAGGTCTAGGACTCAGTCCCATTGGGCCCCTCCTGCTATCTCAGACCCACCGGCACCAACCAAGTAGTGGCCCCCTACTCAGAGGTCTGAGCTCCAGTTCTTTAAAGTCCCTCCCCCAAGCTTCTATGTATTACTAATTCCATTTTTTTCTCTTTGTTTTCCTAGCTCTACGGTGACAGCTGCTTTGTGAAGTTGCTACCTCTTTTTCTTCTTACTTTTTTTCAGTTTTCAATATCTAGATCACAATTCCTCATGTTAATTTGTTTTCTGTCAAAATAACTGAAGTGGTTTCTGTCTGTTAACTTGAGCCTGACGGAGATACCATTCCAAACGCCAAAATTTGTCAATATCACAATGGAAACAGAGAATAAGTTTTGGATCTGAATTCAGTGGGAAGGAAGGATTTCTCATATTCCTCCAAATAACACACATTATGTTCCATTATTGTTTTCTACTATTTTCATAATATAAATATATTAATGATCTGATTAGGTAGGTATAGAGATATTTAAGCTTAGATATATTTAAGCATCTGGACAGCCATATTTATATATGCCTTCTCTCTGTAGATGGTTCTCAGTAGTATTAGAATCAAACAAATTTTTTTTTTATTCTAACCATAGACGATTGAATGGAACCACACTGTAGTTATTATTCAAAATCAATATGAATAAGAATAAAACCTGATCAAAATCAACCTGGAAAACCCTTATACCATCCATAATATATACATGGTTGAGTTTTAAATCCTACACAGTTATTTCCTGCACACCAAAGTATAGAAAACAATAAGTTAAACTCAAAAAACAAAAAAACAGTGTGTACTGTATGCAGCTTTCTTTACATGCAAACCTTCCTGCCTCTAGCATAAGCCATAAAGTGTTTTGTTTATCTGCAGGGTCTTCTAAATTTTGTCTTAATAGTTAACATAATCCAGCATAACACTTTTAATAAGCATGCTTGTTGTAAAGAATGGATAGAAATAGGATGACGTAATCCTAATGTTATCATGCAAATTAATGGACTCTCTTGCTATGTGAACCTATCCACCTTATCTTAGTCATACGGATTAAAGAACCAAGGGGAATCTGAGGAAATCAGAAAACGTAATTCTGCTTAGCAAGTTGCTCTTACATTTCATATACACGTTTGAAGTTTGATCTCAAAAATCAATTTTAGTCAGTGAATGGCAATTTTATAACTTATGCATTAAATTTACAATACACTGAAATCTGAATTTTCTATGACTTCCACTTCTTATTTGGACACTGGTAATTGCCTCTTTCCTATGAATTTTTAAAGCATAATTCCTGATACTAGCTGACACTATTCCAATCGTTTCTTTTTCTTTGACTATGGAACTTTCCTTTTAAAAATCATCATTATAGAGTTAATATGCTACCAGCCTTTTACGAATTCAATTTGTTGTTAGAAAATGGCCTCCATTGTATCTTAAATTGATGCTCTTAAAAATGTATCCCTTTTCATAATACTTATAATATTACTTTTCTGTAGGTGTTCTATAAAGGCACTCAGAAAAAACTCAGCATATCTAATAGAGAAGGAAATAAAATAGAAGTACACATTTTTTTGGTTGTGATCTACTATACTCCTTGCCTCTGTTTTTCCTTGACCAATATATACAAAGATATTTAAACATGCTATCCTCACTATCCCCACTATCCCCTATGACTCAGCCCCAGACTGAGGGTACTTAAAGTTTCCACTCCTTTGGAAATATAAACTGAGGACAAGGCAACATTGCTATGGGTCTAGCAGCCCTTTGCTTAAACTAGACTCCTGCCCTTGTCTTTGTGACCCAGCTTTTACTCTTTGTACTCAAAATGTACTCCCCACTTCTGAGACTGGAACCCTTGACTGAAGTCTTTAGAAATAAGTTCCACAAAGAGGGCAGAGACCTTATCTCTCTTGTTCACTGCTTTAATTCCAGTACTAGATGGTTCTTCAGTACCTGGCCACCTCTGTGGAGGTGATCAGCAGAGGTTGGTTGAATGACTGAATAGATGAATGAAACTCAGCTTAATACCTTGATTGTAACCACTTTATTTCTCTTACAAAGCTCTTCGGTGCTTCATGAATGCCTCTCAAAGTTTGGAGTAAAATTCTGAATCCAATGCCCATGGCTGGTTCTCTATTATCTGCTAGTGGAATTTCTAGTATAGAATACTTAACTCTGACCAATAATTCTTTAATTTCAGCCTTGATTTTGTGTTGTCTCACTTGCTAGAGGCTGCACTTACCTCCTTCTGAGTTTATGCCTCAGCAACTGCTCACCTGCTTTGATTCCTTCCTGCCCTTGGAATCTTCCCCAATCTGCATTTGTATTCTAGAGGTCCTCACTATTCCTTTGACATTGGTACTCTGACTAAAGCAATCCTCATATGTAATAATCAGGTTGTTAGGGACAAAAGAGGGCATTACCTTCTTGGTAATACAGACATGAGAAGAAAGACAGGCCTAAGACAAGATATGAGATTCTTGGTCCAGAAAATGGCAGAGGGATATAGGAAAGAGATACAGCTAAAGAGACTTTCTTTAGTGGTTCAACCTTTACAGACACAGATTTATAGGGATCTTAGCCTAGTGCTGCTCATATGCATTAATTTACATGCATTAATTTACATCATCCAGGGAATGTAACAGGCCTAAAGACAATTCCAGGTATATCCAAAAAAATGATTTCCCATCAGGTAGACAGAAAACAAGGGAGAGATTCAAGTGACAGTTAAGTGGTAGGAAAATATATAATTAACTAAAAAATCAATTTAATAACTATTAAGTAATTAAAACAATATCAACAGCTACCTTATTGAATCCTTATTTTGTGTTAGGCACTTTATATATACATCATCTCATTTGATACACAAAAAAATCAGGAAGACAATGAAGTTTATAACATTAATTTTTCATATGAGGAGTCTCAAGGAAAATTTGAATAAGTTGCTCAAAGTCCTAAAACTGACAGATTATGCTGTCAGGATTTGAACTAGGTCTATGTGGTAACATAGCTTGGCCAATTATCTACCAACCTCTGCTCCCTTATACATGACTCTAAACTTCACCAGTACACGTTGGAACTCATATTTCATATATTTGTTCCCCTCAGTCTATTACCACGGAATATCCTAGCTTCAAACTACCAATTAAGAACCATTGTTTTAAGTGACTCAACAGCTCCAGAATTACAAGTACAGAAAATATGAAAATGGTTATTAAACCCACCAAATAGTAGGAAATGTATCTATAACTATTGGCTTTACACATTTTCAGGGTGTTGACAAACTTTATCTTGAGCTGAATGACAAGGGCAAATTCTTTTAATTGTCCCTAAATTTAAGGTTGTCCTTTAGTTTTATAGTACATATTTAACTGTATTTACACCCATTCCCGAGCAACTGCTATGTTTTAGAAAGTCATTTGTTGAAAGTCAAAGAATATATCCTTGTGAATAGATTTGTAGGGATCTTAGCCTAGTGCCACTCACATGCATTAATTTACTAAAAATTATTTCTTGATAATAATGCTAATCTGTTCAGAGTCATAGGTCCATAAAGAGAGAATATTTTCTATGGGTTAAGATGTGCTATTCTCATTAACTGAACAAACTAGAATGAATTTAATCACAGCAGTCAAGGGAAGCTACTGCATCATTCCAAGACAAATTAGAGATATTGCACCCCTGTGGTGTAACCTTTGATTTCGATTAGAGGTTTCAGGCTGCTTCCTATGACTGGATGCAAAATACTCAGACTACTAAAAAGAATGGAAGGTAAGATTATAATTTATGACTCTGCATCTTGGAACTGCACCATGGATAACTGCAAAGCATAAGGCTTTTAAGAGAAACTAGAAAAACCAACAGCCAATCATTATTACTCTCATAAATATTAAGCTTCTCAATCGTATATAAAGAAAATATGCAAATTATTTTTTCAGGTGATTCAAGAAATAAACTACTGGTTTAACTAATAATGGTATTACTGAATCTCATGCAAACTATATTAAGCTAAAACTACTAGCCCATTTTCTTAAAAAATTCATATGAAAGTTAATTATTAATTAAAAACTAGAAGAATTTGTTAAATGAAAGGAATCTCCAACGTGTTGAAATTCCCTTACTGGGGAATTACAAAACAAAAACATAACACTGTTTTTTCTAATCAATCTCATAAAATGTGGAAACAAAATTTGAGGGCTTAGAATAAAATATTCAAATATTTTTTAGAAAAATTTAAATGTCTATGCAATATCCATAATTGTTTCCCTTGAGAAAAACAACTTTCATTTTGGGTAGTATGTACACACACACACACACACACACACAGACAAGCACAGTTTCACTCTTACTCCTTAGAATCTAGACTCTAAGAATATATTATTCACAACAAACCTCTCATTCTTGTTGTACATGACTTAGTTTGTAATCATATTGAAGGCAATTCAGCATAAACTGAATGTAAAATAAATTAACCTAATAAAAATGCACAAATGACTGTATAAAAACATATATAGATGAAAGTATGT
>NW_012137414.1:3974107-3975241 GCF_000956105.1 Propithecus coquereli
AATAATAAATAAATAAATAAAAGAATGAATTATGGAATTCCATGTTTTAGGTGGAATAACACCTAAAATGATAGATTATCTGCTTCATTGTATTCTCGTCAATGGTCCAATTATTTACGATATTACACTCTGTGATTGCAGTTTTCTTATATGACATTTTTTGTTTTGTTATTCAGTTGGTCAGACAGTTTCTTGACCTTCCGCATATCCCTATGCATCCTTAAAATAAGCTGAATTTATGTCTGTTCCTTGTAACATGAAAGCCCATACTTAGAGCCAGATTGCACCATAGTTTCCAGCTGTGTCCCCTAGAACATGATACCCACTTTCTTTTGCCCTCCATTATTTTACTTACAAAATTAGGAGAGTAATATCACCTATATCCTATGTTTGTGGTTGTGAATATATAAATTATGTATGTAAATTATATAGCATGCACCCCATTTGGACATGAACGTGACTATCTTCCTTCTCAGTAGTCTTTGTCATTATCGAGGACCTTAAAAACCCTCAGGGATGATTAAATTTATTGTTACAGATGGTGGAGTACAATATAAGCAAAGTAGTGAACTGTGGACACACATATATTTTTTCTTGAGCAATTATTGTGGCTAAGCTGGAAAATGAACTATTTCTTTAGATATTTCTCTATATCTACAAAAAGAAAGCAAAAAGTCTGAAAGTAAACGCTTGGCCTACTTTTCCTATGAAAGTAGCTTGATTTATTAGTACCATTTTCTCGCTCCTAGATAATAAGTTTGTATTTCTAGCCTATGGTGGGAGAGATGTGATCTTCTTTGGTCAATGGGATCTTGAGCATACATGACATGAGCAGAACCTTGACATGGGCTGGCATGTTTGGGCTTGCTAACTTGTAACCCAGTAATCCTCTTAGAATAACAATGTGCTAGTGCCATTTCAGTGTTAGCCTCTGTATGTGACACATCAAAGAAATCCGAACGCAACCTACAGTATGAAGCCACGCCTAGTAAGTAGACTTGCATCTTGATGTAAAGCCACCAGGTCCAACTCAGACTCATGTGACCATGAGAATTAATGCTTATTGAAAGCCATTAAGTTGGAGCAAGGAGTTATTATACATTATTGTGGAAAGAACTAACAAATATACCTATT
>NW_012137414.1:3976236-3977413 GCF_000956105.1 Propithecus coquereli
GCTCATGAGATAAAATACAGTCTAGAGAAAGGGATCATCTAGTTTACTGGGAACTAGTAATGCTTATCTTGCTGAGGTTTAAATGAATGATAATGGCTATAATGACTTATAAGAAAATTAAATCTAAGAGCACAGCCTTTAAGCAGAAACTATAATACAGGGGTTTATGTACACAGCTGTGCTATCAAATGAATTAGATATGCTGTGCCCTGATGCTTTTGCAATGAAGAGTTCAAAAATCTGTGAAGAACACCCTACTCCTTAGTATAACCCAGAGCAGTCTGCTCTAGCCCACTTAATTGGTATGCTATAATCAAACCCCTCTTGATTACACCCCTAGGGTATAACAGGAGGCAGATTTCACTTTAGCACCTTTCATCATACAGGAAGTAAACTGCCTTATGGATAAAAATAGCCATACACAGACTCACTATTGACACCAGCCACCTCTGGTGACTTCAGGGCTCATCAGCAATGCACAAGTGTTTTAAAATAAAGCAAAGAGTTGCATATATAATTGAAACTACAGGGATAATGAGAAGTAAACAGCAAGAGGCCATGTTGCCTTGAGGGCTAAGCTATAGATTAGAAAAAAATCAGGGTCCTAAAAGAAACCCTATTGAAGGGGCTTAGGGATAGAGCTATTTTTAAAGCAGTGATAACAAAACAAGTGGTGCCACATACTCTCCAGTAACTAAGATAATTTACTTGACTGCAAGACAAGCAAAATATAGGATGTTAAATGGACATCTATTTTTCAAGGTTACCCAAGTTAAAATTGGAGCAACTGAACATGGCCCATTTTACAATGACAAAATGAACACTTGGTTTTTACTGTGTTTAAGAAAAGTGTCTTTGCCACATTAAATGCATTATAAGAAGATGGATTTTTATCACAGCTGTAAGTGATAATATTTTTTGAGATTCAAGAACATTGTGGTATACAGAATTTGAATTGCTGTATGATGAAAAGTTAAACATGTCAGCAACTGAAACAACAAATTTTCAGGATAAAGTGTTTATAGCCTTTTCTTTTGAGAATTTTCACATGAAGAAGTATGTTTTTTTTATCTTTTCCTATAATGCTTTAACATGGGCCTTCAAAAACCTAAATAATAGCGATTACAAAAACATTGTTTTTACATTAATAACTAGGCATTTTGTGTGTTTTTATTTT
>NW_012137414.1:3980928-3983239 GCF_000956105.1 Propithecus coquereli
AATTATAAGCAACTTTTCTACTCTTAATCTTTGGCTTTATGGAAAAGTATAAATAAGCTCTTCAATATTAATATGACAAGATATGGATATTTTGTTTATAAAGACATATGTTATTGAATTTTGACCAATCTTTGTATTAATTTTTGCAACAATATGTTATATAAGCATTTATAGGATAATAATAGATACCATACAAATTTTAAGAGTACAGTAGCAAAATAAAGAACCATAAATGTATATTCCTCCTGAGCAAGTATCATACATACACATACACACACAGATATTTTCTTTGATGACATGGAATCAATATTCACATAAAATGTCCTGTAAATGTTCAAATAGTCACAAATAAAATTTTACAAACATGTTTGTATACTTCCAGCCAAAAGTAAGATGCATTAGAAGAAAAATATTTATGAGATGTTTAGAAGGAGAACAAATTTTGATATAATAAGTAGTTTCATTTAACTCAGCAAATATTCATATATAGTAAATTCAAAAAATGTCATAGGCACTGATAATTAAACATAAGTATTCCCTAAATTGTAATTCAGCAACATGCATTTTCCTGCATATAAATGAGCAGATACATTACTCCATCTCTGACCTAGGAGTATCCCAAAGTACTACTGTGAACTGCTACAAAACATGCAGCTCCATATAAGTCAGTAAATGGCCCTAAAGCTCAAATCATAAGCCATCCTTAACATACATGATAAAAGCTTTCATTTCTGTAAAAAAACAAAAGCCAGAATGGTGAAAGATTAAATTGTTAAAGCAAGAAAAAAAACACTTGCCAGATCTTAGATCTCCCAAGAAACAGCATGTATAGGAGAAAGAGAAAAAAGGCAAATCTTGATTGATGTAGGAAAACAACTTTAAATTACAATTTGTATGGTATCTATATACCAGTGAAATTTCCTAAATTAAAAAAATGAAGCAAGAATAGATAAGTAAAGAAATTCCATTTATTAGCAGTGATTAAAAGGATTAAGTGCAAAAAATGTAACTGAGCATTCATGGAGAAAGACTGGTGTGTACAAAGGCATGAAACAAAAAAAACTCATAACCCCTGGGGAGAAAGTGAGACTTTTGCATATTTAGAATGAAGTGTATATAGGTGGGAGGTGGAGAAAGTAAGGGAAGAACAGAGCTATGGTAGAAGAAGCAAGAAAGAGGGAGGTAGGAACCAGATTATGAAGGGCGTTTTGTGCAGTGCTAAGGGGTTTCTTTTTTATTATAGAAGCTATAGGGAAAGCATTGGTTCCCTAGCCTAGCTGCTCATTACAGTCACCTGGAGAACATTTTAAAAATGCTTACTCCCAGTGCCCCAGCCCCAGAGATTCTGATTTAATTTTTTGTGGGTGAGGCCTGATGATTCTCATATATAGCCAAGGTTGCATTGCATTAACGGATTTTAAGTGAACTACAAAATCAGATTTACATTGTAGAATGAGCACTAACCTTGGCAATGTTTAGACTGAATTGGGGGTAGACTAAACTGCACATGATTTCTTAAGAGATTCCAAATATACGAAAGAAGATCTGAAGACCTTACCTAACACCAGGTAGTAAGGATGGCCAAGGACTGGGGAATGGTACTCATTGCTATGGAGATGGAACATGAGAAGCAAGGTATCATGGTAATTACAAATATTGATTAGGATTCAAATTCTGCCATTTTCTTGCTGGCTGACCTTAGACAAGTTATTTAACCTCTCTAAGTTTCTGTTTCCTCATATGTAAAATGGAAATAATTATAATACTTATACTATGGGAAGTTTTGAGTATCAGACCAGGTAAGAAAGTAGCTGAACACAATACCAAAGATATAGCAAATGCTCAACGACTAACAGCCAGCTATTTCATTAGATGTGCTAGATGAGTGAGGGGGAAAGGTATCACTTGACTTCTGGAACTTGTATGCAATTTTTATTAAAATGTGAGCTATCTAGAGAAAATTGTACAAGTCATAAGTGACTCGATGAGTTTTCACAAACATAATGTACCCATTTAACCAGGATCTGATCAAGAAGCAGAACATTATCAGAATTTTATATTCCCTTCAAATCATGTCTCCTAGGGTATTTTTTAGGACCCAATAAATATTTAGAAATATCCTTCACTGAGAAAGATTGTAAGAAGAGATGTAGTAGTGATGATGATATATTTAGTTTTGGACAAGTGGGGTCGTGGGCCTGTGGGATAGTCAAACGGAAAATTCCAGAAGGTTTTGAGCAGACTAAAGAGTAAGGCTATATACAATTACTCTATAGACATTAGCATCTAAGTAGTAGTTTACATTAAAAAT
>NW_012137414.1:3983489-3987362 GCF_000956105.1 Propithecus coquereli
ACAAACTGTATTACTGATTAGAGATACAGCAACATTTTACTTCACAACTAAGTTAAGAACCCTATGTACATTTTTCAGATAATTACATAGAAATGAGCAGGAGGCACATAAGATTTGGGATTCACCAACTTCATGAGGGCTTAATTGCTCACAAGAGACAAATGCTAGACTAGTCCCCTTAGTCAAGAATCTGTGATAAAAAGATTCTAAAAAATAATTTGAAGCATTTTCTGTCATAAAAGGATATGGTTTAGAAAAATGTAATGTTTTATTCTTGATATTCAATAAATATTTACTATGTATATAAGTTATGGTTAAGTCTTTCTTTGATTCTTTGGGTCTTAGCATAAACACCATCTCCTCTAACACCACTGGCTTTAAAATATGTTTTGGTGGTCACTCTCTTGTCCCCTGTTTTCTGAGAGCACTTACCATGATTTGAAAGTATATACTTCGTTGTTTAACTAGCTTATTGACTGTTCTGCCCGTGATGTGTTAGTTTATGGAAGTTGGGCCATATTCATTTGGTTTACCACTGTATTCCTGGCACCAAGAAGAGGTGTTGAATTATTGCAGGGATTCTCAATCTTGGCACTACTGACATTTTGCACCAGATAATATTTTGTTATGGTGGGTTATCCTGTACATTGTAGGCTGTGTAGCAGCGTTTCCGGTCTCTACTTACTAGATGCCAGTAGCAACCGCCTCTCTTCGTCCAGTTGTAATAACAAGAAGCATCTCCAGATATTGCCAAATATCCCCCAAAATCACTCCCAGTTGGGAATCACTGAATTATTGAAGAAATGAATGAATGAGTGAATGAATGAAAAAATATCTGATTGCTTAGAAAACAGAAGCGGAATCAAAAGAGAAGCACATTCTAGTCAGAGAGAACAGTAAATAAGTAAACACCAAGGGGGTTGAAACTTATTACATTCAAGGGCTAGGAAAGTGCTAGCTTACCTGAAGCTCCAAGAACAAAGCTGAGTTGAAATTGGAGAGGGAAGTACTACTGTCCAGTTATATAGGTCAAGGTAAAAGATTTGGAATTTACTCTTGGTAGAATGAGAAGAGTTTTAATGAAGAGGTGAGGTGATTTAATTGACCTTTTTAAAAGGTTGCTCCAAATGCTGCAATTAGGATGGATAGAAGAGGGGCAAGAGTATGTAAAGGAGAGCAGTTAGGATGCAGTTTCAGTACACCAGGAAGGAGGCGATGATGGCACACAGAATTGTAGAAGTTGATGGGGACCACGCTAATTAGTAGTTTAGGCCAAATCAATCTGCCAAGCACAATGGATTCTGTATAAATATTATGACCTTGAACAATTTATCAGAATGGCGTTACATGCATAGGACATAGATGTGGCTATTTGACATACATTTAAATGAAACTTAGGCACTAATTTTCTGGAAGATTTAAAAAATCACTTACTCCGTGCATTTATTGGATGACTATAATATCCTCTGAACTTCAGAATAAAATCATTCTAGTATAAATTCATGAGCAAACATCCTACTGAGTATTATCAGCTTTATAATGCAAGTTTTACTTAACCTTACCACTTTGGAATTATTTCTTTACTGTGATATTCATTTCATTTTGTGAAACACCTTGAATAAATTCTTATTTGCAAAGCCACTTCAGAGTGATTTGTTTTAGATTTTAATTTGAAAAATATATTGGTATTCATATAATTGCTTAGCCAATATAAGGTTTCATATGAAATTGGTTGCTTAATTTTCTGGAAACTTTCACCTTGCTTTTGTGTCAAATCTTGACTAACAATTATTTTTCTAATCAAGTTTTCTCCCTTTCTCATAATCTCCTTCCCTTCACCTTCCACTGCAGATTATACTAAATATTGTGCCTATTCTTCATGTATATACGGCTTTATGAGGAAATTAGAAATACAGGTGTTTTATTGAATTAATCACTAATGGGAGAGAATCGATCAAAATTCCTTGTAACTTTCCTCCTTCAAAATCACCGTAATTGTAGCAAAGCATTTTTTTTAAATTTAGATTGCACATATTGGTGACAATTCAGACACTGATACTTGAACACAAAGGGATTGCATAACAAGATCACTAAAGGAATATTTAGCCTAGTAAAAAAGTTTTCTAACATTCTAGAAGAATCCAATTCTATATAAATTAACATATTTAAATAACAAAATAATTTTGAATACTTATTAATGCACACCCCTCAGAGACCTGAAATTCGCAAGACTATGTACCTTAATTAGAATTTGAATTTTCTTACTGACTTTAGAAAAATAAATCTAAATTTCAAAAAAAAAAAAAAAAACATTGAAACTAAAGAAATGACCAGCCATTCATTCATTAATCTTGGTTGTAAATGCTATTAGGCATAAACTCAGATGCCCACATGGAGAGACTCACAGCTCACATGTCTACACATTATACATCTCTTCACGTTCCTCCTGCCTTACCATGGCCCAGCGTCCTCTCTAACTCATAGAATTTGATATTAACCTGCTGTTAACTTTCCAAAAGGAGAAAAACAGTTCTGTAGTTATGAAATCGCACATGAACCTTTGCAAGACCAAACATGCCAATAATTTATAATGTAGGCTTTAATCAATAATAAAGCTTTCTATTAAGTTATGATATACCACATACTTTATTTTATTTAGTGACTTTAATATCATGAAACACTATTATAATTTCTCATGTTTTAATCTCCTGTTCTACAATGCAGCACAGCTCAGCTGCAAATTTTCTTTCCTGTGGGAAATATCAACCATCATATGGCTTGCAGCCTCTCTAATTTCTCCCTCCTCTTCAAAATAAATGTCTATGATTTCAATAAACAACACTGAAATGATTTTGTAAAGTACCCTTTGCACAAAACATTTTAACCTGTCAGTAATCAAATTTCACAACATTTGGAATGTAAAATAGAAATGCTAAAAGTCTGGGGGCAGAAACAACCTTTTAGCATTTTATGAGAGACCCTGTATCTTCATGTTGGTGAATTTGAAATTACTTTAAGTTATTTTTTTTGTCCTTATGAGACTTTAGATCTAAGCAGTCTGTCTCCAGAACTAACCAGGATCACTTCAATGCAGCAGCATTTTCATGGAACGCAGCATTTGCTGTCAATCAACAAGGTTATAATTACAAAATAATGATGCCTTACGGACCCATTCTAAAAATACTTTGACATCTGAATCTCTGAGAGTAAGGGCTCAAACACCAAAAAGAATCTTCCAGATTAATATGAATAAAGTTCCTGAGAGAGTTGAGATTTTACAATTCTGTGTCATGTCAATTATGTGAATCTATGCTATTTATTTTTTATTTCAGCATATTACGACGGTACAAATGTTTAGGTTACATATATTGCCTTTGCCCCACCCAAGTCAGAACTTCAAACATGTCCATCTCCCAGACGGTGCACACTGCACCCCTTAGGTGTGAATATACCCATCTCCTTCTCCCCCCTCCCACCTGCCCAACACCCAATGAATGCTATTACTATGTGTGCACAGAAGTGTTGATCCGTTAATACCAATTTGATGGTGAATACATGTGGTGTTTGTTTTTCCATTCTTGTGATACTTCACTTAGTAGAATGGGTTCCAGCTCTATCCAGGATAATACAAGAGGTGGTAGACCACCACTGGTTTTTGTAGCTGAATAGAACTCCATGGTATACATATACAACATTTTATCAATCCATTCATGTATTGATAGGCACTTGGGTTGTTTCCACATCTTTGAAATTGTAAATTGTGCTGCCATAAGCATTCTAGTGCAGATGTCTTTTTTATAGAATGTCTTTTTTTTTCCTTTGGGTAGATGCCTAGTAATGGCATTGCCAGATCGAATGGTACTTCTACTTGTA
>NW_012137414.1:3987947-3991088 GCF_000956105.1 Propithecus coquereli
GTGAGTTGATTTTTGTGAGAAGTGAAAGGTGCATCTGCTAATTTAGGATGTATTAGCATGGTATATGAATTGACACAGTATCAGGAGGTTAACATTTGTTATATGAGAGAAGGAAGTGGCCAAGAAATCTTTGATAACAGATATCTTTTTATCTCTTTATGTTAATGGATTAATTATACCTGGAATCGGATTTTGATTAACAGCCTGAGAAGGTAATTCAAGGTGCCTCTGGTATCATCTAATTGTCCTGTTTTTATTCCAAACAGGGTCTTGATCCTTTCTAAAAAGGATTGTGTACTCTTGCCTATATGAACAGAAAGGGAGTAACCTGAGTATAAATAACTATGCCACTACAAAAGGATATCAGTTTATACAGGTAGGATTTATCTGCCATAAAGAATAGTTTACAGCTATAAAAATGTTTTACTAGAAACTCTATTGGATGATCCACCTTCTGGTTCAGCCCCAGGGAACTCAATGTGGTTTGAACTTAACATGTATTAAGGAAACCACAAAATGAATAATATGTAGTCATTCCGTGGATGAACTCATAATCTAGATATGACTTAGGTTATTAACTATGAAATGTCCGATTCCCTTAAGTACTAAATTTGACAGTTGGTATCTCTGACATTTTGCAGTGACATTTCTTGTTTTATGTTTATTGTGAAGGTACATCCTCAGTCTTTCAAACGCATGTTTTGGCTTGTGATTATCTTTCAAAGGTTTTTTTAGAACAATTTTTGTGAAACCATGGATAAGTCAAAAATGTGTGTTATTTTCGAATATGAGTTCCATCATGGAAACAATGCAGAGCAGACACCTCGAAATACCAACAAAGTGTTTGGGAAGGATGTGGCTAATGAACGCACAGTATTTCAATGATTTGTGAAGTTCTGTACTGGTGATTTTAATCTTGAAAATGAGCCATGTAGCAACCTGAGACCAAGGTGGATAATGATGAGCTGAAAGCTGTAGTGGAAGCGAATCCATCTCAACCTACACGCAAATTAGCAGCAAGTTTTGATGTTACCATTCCTACAATATTGAACCATTTTAAACAAATGGGCAAAGTAAAGAATCTGGATAGATGGGTTCCGCATGAATTAAATGAGCAGCAGAAGAGAAATGGTCTCAAAGCTTGCCTTTCTTTGCTGTCACAACATAAAGGCAAACCATTTCTACACTGTATTGCTATATGTGATGAAAAATGGATTCTTTTTGACAATCTCAAGCATTCGGCACAACGGTTGGATAAAGATGAAGTGCCAAAACACAGTCCAAAACCAAATATTCATTAAAAAAATCAAACAAACTAATGGTCTCTGTTTGGTGGTCCAACGCTGGTGTTATGCACTATAGCTTCATGAAACCTGGTGAATCGATTACAGCAGATGTCTACTGCAATCAATTGGATAAAATGATGAGGATGCTTGCGATTAAGCAGCCGAGATTGGTCAATAGAGCCAGGCCAATCCTCTTGCAAGACAACACTCAACCACATGTCACACAAATAACGCTGCTAAAACTACAGCAGTCATACTTGGAAACTCTCTGTCATCCACTGTATTCACCAGATCTTACACCAACTGACTACCACTTCTTCCAGGCTTTGGACCACCTCTTTCAAGGAAGAATATTAAATTCTCAACAAGCTGTGGAAAATACCTTTTATGATTTCTTTGCCACTCACTCTCCAGCCTTCTTCACTGCTGGCATAAACAAACTACCCTTAAGATGGCAAAACTGTGTTGCTAGTTCAGGCACATCCTTTGATTAATTGTACTGCTTCTTGTTTGAGATATAATAAATACACTTTTGATATGAAATTGAACATTTCATATTTAATTACCTAAATATATCCATGGAAATAACGTGAAGTATCTCACTATATAACAGAAGTATCTTCCTGCTTTCTTAAGTACAGTACATATATTTAATATGACATTTTCTTGGCATAACAGTAGAGCATCAAGCTTTTGTAGAATAGATATTTTCCACCAAATCTCAGCTTAGTGTCTTACTCGTTTGTTGCAATGTTCCCCTGCAACATGCTTAATCCACATAGTTTCTGTAGAAATGTGACCACAAAATTTATGCTATTCATGCAACAAAAAAACAATACACATACTCAATAAGAAATTGCATTCAATATGTAGGTAAGCTTGACCAAATATTTGAAACTCAAAAATTAAATCATTCATTTTGCAATAGTAAAGAAAATGATGGGAAATTGGAAATTAATATAAAATGTTCCAATACATTTTTACTATTTTGAACTAACAGAACATAACATTTTATTGATTTCTGCAAGCCTTTTGTTCTCATTTCCTCTTTCACTACTATAACCCTCCCCTTACCACATTTCTTTTTTTCATTTGTAATCTCGGTTTACAATACTCAGTTCTATACCTATGCAGGTGGCCTGTGTTTTAGTCTTGTTCTTTGCACAGAGACAGAAACACATAGGCAGGACATATTGATCAGAAATCCAAAAAGAATCTGTTTCTAAAATTTCTAATCACTGACACAGATGTCTCAAAATTACACGGAAACTTAACAGAATGAGAATTGCACACATACATATACACACATAAATACCACAATAAAACCCAAGCTAAACAAAAGCATCACAACTGTCTGTCTGGATAAGGGGTTTTCCAGATGGTTGAGACTTAGTCCTTTGAATGACAGAACAACTCACCTTCTGGATGAAAGGTTTAAGTGAAAATGGTTATGTAGGACAGCTTCCTTCCTGCCTCCTTAGGTACGGTATATTTAACATAGTGTTTTCTTGAGTTAGGATTATCATGGGAAGATGTGATTATGGATGTATTGATCCCAGGTACATGTGGATGTGGAGCCTTAGAATGTGACTTCTTAGAAAGGTTCAAAACATCTTTTTGTTGTTCTAGTTTTTAAGACTCTGAATAGTTACTAGTAAAATGCAACATGAGGTTGCCTTCTATCAAGCAGTTTCTTTCTCCCTCCACAAAGCCATGTTTTTAGGGTTCTCTGAATTATCAGCATTAATGGTGACCAGCATGACCAGTATCTGAGACAACACATGCTATCATATCCACACAGAACTAATATTTAATGTTTTCTGTACTCTTCATTAACATATCATAAAGGAAGAGT
>NW_012137414.1:3993178-3997856 GCF_000956105.1 Propithecus coquereli
CCTTTCAGCTTGCAGGTTTTTGTACTGAAAGATAGGGGTTTAATAATCAGAGCAGAACTGAGCCTTCAGTGGGGAGGCTTATTGTGAAAAATGATTGTTCCCCTAGTTTAAAAGTGACCTCTGGTAACATTTCCTTGAGGCTTCTAGTTATATATATCATTGTCAGTCACTTTGCAATTTTGAAGAAACAGTTTTCCTTCTGAAGGGCTCTATTACAGTTAATATGTGACTACATAATACAGAAAGTCATTTAAAAATCATCCCTTTAAGAAGTATTTATTGAGTGCCCGCTATGTGCATAACATCAAACTGTGAATTTAAATGAACTTACATAAATTAATCATAATCTGTATCAAGGAAAACAGGTTATATAGGGCTTTCAGACACTAAAGTACCTGGAAAATGAAATAGAACAACTGTAAGCCACATGATACCAGGCTTAAAGGATTCAACAACAGTGGGTCCGTGCTACATTTTTATCTTCTTGAGACATGTTGTCAAAGATCATGCTACTGGATAATTTGGAACTATGTAGCAGACACTTCCCATTCTGTTGGCATACCTCTGACTTGATCAGCCCCGTGATGGCCAGTCCAGGTATGCTAAAGCCCTGTCAGATCAAGCATACACTGCATCTCTTGGTGTTTCTGCCTCAAGACTTTCTCCAAAGTCACAGAAACTCACTCATCTTACACAGAGCTGGGGACTTAATGTCCCTGAGTAATCCTCAATTAATGAGGCACAGGAACCAGAGACATATTGCCCAGACAACTGTCTTTCAGAGGGAAAATTATGAGTAAATTTTACAGCATTCCTAACAGGGTCTTCACAGGATAGAGCAACAGCTTTTTGCCGCAATGGCCAGCTCAATAACATACTCAGTATTATTTGTTCCCTCTTTTCCTTACTTCCCCTGCCTCCCACTTGTGCTTTCTGTGATCAGCTACCAAATGAGCTATTTGCTCTCTAGTCCTTGCCTCAGGCTTGGCTTTTAAAGAAACTCAAACTAAGACAAACTATGACAAATTACAACCCAAATGAGATTCTTTCTTCTGAAGGGGATGCACAGTCCCCCTCATCAAGCATCATTATCAAAATGAACAGAGACAACAGAGTAAGAAGATATTGGCCTCTACTGAGCAAAGTCAGACTCTTGACCCTCAGATTAGAGACACAGAGTGATACAACTAACTCCGGGGTGAATATGTAAACATTTAGAGTAGAAAGACTTTAAAACAAGCAATAAAGCCCTAGAAATAAAAAAGCAGTCAGCTTAGTACAGACCAGAATCTGAGAGCAAGAATACTGAGAGACTTATAGGAAAGGGTTCAGGAGGGACCAGCACAGCAACTTTACCCTCCTAGTCACCAGCAGAGTTTGTGTTGGCTAAAGTTTATCACTAGCTCAGTGAGGACAAACAGAGACAGGTATTGAGATCTATGGGCATAGACTTTGGATTTCATTTCATGGTTATGGTAAAATCTACAACATGAAAACCTGAGAGGTATTTGTATCAGGAAGCATGTATAACAATGTTCATAGCAGCAATATTCAAAATAAAACAAACAAACAAAAAAATCTTCAAACAGCCCAAATGCCCTCTTGCAGAAAAATAGATAAACTGCCCACATATTAGGGAAAACAAAGAAACTACTGCCACACGAAACAATCAAGATAAATTCTAGGGATGTGATGTTGTCTGAAGAAATTTGCATCCCAAATATTCTTTCAATAAATATAAAACAAACATAAAGCATTATGTGCCGCACACTGAACTAAATATTTTCACTTGTCTATTTTCACACTGGCCCTATGGCATGCATACTATTATTACCCCCATTTTACAGATGAGAAAACTGAGGCTCAGAGAACCTAAGTAAATTTCCCAATGTCAGATATCCAGTAATTGGGACAGACAGAACTCAAATCCAGGCTGAGGGCTCCAAAATCCACACTTTTAACAGTGACACTGAACTCAGACAAATATTGTTGAAACATATATATCTGATAAAACATTTTTAAAAATTAGGGCATGATAAATGTAGGCAATGTTTACTATCCCAGGGTGGGGGACGTTGGCAGATGGGATAAGGAGGGAGCACATAGGTAGAAGTAATTGCCAGTATTCTAGTTCTTGAGTTGGTGGTTGAATGAAAATTAAGCTGAGGCCAGAAAACATGAGTGGCACAAGTGCAAGGTAAAATCTTGTATTTATTCAAAATTTTAATGTTTTGTTCATCATGAACTGTTTTGCATTAATTTTGATTTTTAAACCATTGAACAAAAATATCATTTATCCTGATTACTGGATTTTTAGGTGGCCCCTTACATTTTGTGGTTCAGACATAGCCATATTTTTAGAAGAGGAAGGGGAGGGAGAAAACACAGGATTTGTCTCCAATGCAGGTTTTTCTATTTTAATAGGTTGTATATTTGCTTTGGGTGGCTTGGTGTGAGGGCTGATCAATGTGAAGTGAAGGCTAAATTACCCTCTGTCTCTTTAGTACCATCAGTGAAGTCACTTTTGTATAGTTATAAGGTTAAAAGGAGAAATAGAATGATGGACACTGACCATATACACTGTGCCAGGGCTTTAAAAGCAGTTCCTCCCTTAATAAAGTGAGTGCTCATATTCCCATTCCATGGATAAGAAAGCTGAGGCTCAGAGATACTAAGTACATTGTCTAAGGGTGCATAATCCAAGTGTCATAAATTATTAAACTCCATGTGCAACTTGTTTGATTTTCTCAACTTCTTTTGCATGGTCTAGTCTGGGAGGTAGTCATAGATATCAGCACCAAATGAATTAAAATATGTAAAAATGTTTAATAAACTGGAAAGCACCATATGAACATTAACACAGTATTAATAATGATGCTAACAATAATAAAACCATTTACTTCTACTTCTAATATTCATAATAGAGGTCTTTACCTCTATTATATTTTTCTTTTTTAGAGTACCATATGAAATGAAATGAGGTATTATTGTGAGGGAAAATCCACTGTTCTTACATTGTGAAAATATCCATCAGAGTCAACAATCACTGTTATCATTCTCTCCAAAATGGAATATGCTGAGTTTTATATTGTATTCTCAAACTATTCCTATTAATACAATTTAAATGTTGAAATGCCTTTGAACAGATGTTTATATCATGATGTCTATATTGTAATATCTCCTGTTATCTATTCTAAATTGATTCAGGTGTGATATTGTAAATAGGATGATAAACAAAAATAGCATACACAATTTCACAATTTACTACTTGATTCCAAAGTCCAGGAGAGAATGAAAATATAAATCATATAAAACTCTAGCCAATTTAACCACCTGTATATCCCTCTAGACCTCATTAAGATTACTTTATCTCTGACAGTAGGTGATGCCATAAATGAATAAAAAAATACATATTTCAAATGCCAATATTTTTTCTTTCAAGATAATATATTTTATTGTTTTATATTTATCATTGAACCCTATTAAAATGTTTTTTAATATCTGATATTATTGCTGATATGTATTGAAGATTAGTTGACTAAAAGTTAAAAAAAGAAGCAAAATATTTTTATCTGTTTTCAAGAAAAGCCAATTAGCACATGAGATTTTTGTGTTTTTTGTCATAATTATCTAGACACTATTTACCAAACATTGCAGCGGGAGTTAATAAGCACTTTTTCTAGTATTCGATAGCACAATAAGAAAATAATAGTTAACAATTTATTGTATATTTCAAGATAGCCAGAAAAGAATAGTAATGTTCCAACACAAAGAAATCATGAATTCTGAGGTGATGGATATCCCAATTATCCTTATTTGATCATTACGCATTGTATTCATGTATCAAAATATCATATGTCCCCCAAAATATGTACAGCTATATCAATAAAATACAAAAAAAAATTTGTTTGTTTACTATATATCTTAGATACTTTGCAACCACCATCACTGCACATCACATGCAGATTCACAAACACAAAATATTAACAAATGTGGAAAATCAAATGAGGACATTCCCTAAAACTGTGCTTTTTCAACTGGCAGTGAGGAAAACCTGAGTTCCAAAAACTCCCCTCCTTACAATTTTTCTGTAACCTTTTATTATTAGCACTGAGGGAAAAATAAAATATGAAGGTAAACTGCATTTATGGCTATCTTCACCATTTATAATATAAAAATTTGGTGGGTGATCTTTGTTGTACAGGTTTTATTTGGTGGGTTTTCTGGTTTACACTTAAATTTGGTAAATAAATTCTCCTCATTTCCAGAAAGGCAACCTGGCTTTGTGGGAGTGCTGGAGGCACTTCCTTTGTCATTTCCCACCATGGGAGATGTTCAGTGCATCCTGTCACTCCAGGATTTGCCCTGTCTGCCAAGAAGGAAGAAGCTTATGATTGCTTTCTGAATGACTCTTAAAAATAAAGCTGCTCTACAGATATCATCACCAGACCCCAAATGATGACTCGATAAATTTCCTCTGAGAGTTAAAAAAAAAATTCACTTCTCTATTAGCCTTTCATAGAGAATAGAGGTTTTTGGAGGACTAAATGCTATCCAGATCCAGATTCCAGGAAGTCACTAATCAACATCAAAATGAAAATTTGACCTGTTGTGCTAAAGTCTAGTACAAAGGTGCCCATTTAGTTTTCTTATTCCATTGGTAAAATATATGGGACTG
>NW_012137414.1:3999290-4002801 GCF_000956105.1 Propithecus coquereli
TTTAATATTCAATTTCTTTGGAGACATCTAACCACGTATATCCTTCTTTCCCTCAGAGGGCTGCCCTCAGAGAGAACACAAACCCCCAAAACTGAAAAGTTCCAACTCGGGATTCAAAGAATAAGTTGAATATTTTTGTAAAAGAAAACCTAGATTTATTCTTTGTAAACAGGACTGGCAATCAATGGCTGAGAGATAAAAGCACTACACATTAATAGTTTGTTTATTTAAGTCATTCTCAGATCTCATTTATTTTCGTACCTCAACCTCTATCCCCACTCAAACACTAGGTGGGTAAAGATGATCATTATTATGTAATAGTAAATACACTCAGGTGGCTCCTGGCATATATGATCTCTTGAAATACATATTTCATTGAATTTTAACTAAGAGACACAGTGTAAAGCCCAGACATTATGTTCAATTAAAAAAACATTTCATTTCCCTGAAAGTTGTTGGAAAAATGAGGTTTAAATTCATTTTTAATAAATTTTTCCCAGCTTTACATTTTATCTATCAATTCCACCCAACCTCAAAGCACTCTGGTTGCATTTGTCTCAGAGCAATGATGGTGTCTATCCTTGCAGTTTCTGTATCTGTGAAATTCACTTGCAATAAGCAGTTAAGCAGTGAATAAGGGCAGGAATAAAAACCCTAAGCTCCTTAAAAAGTCTATATGTTCTCTCTCTCTCTCTCTCTCTCTCTCTCTCTCTCTCTCTTTCTCTTTCTCTCCTTCCACCTTTCCTCCCTCTTTCCATCCCTCTATCTCTATCTCTTTTCTTACAAGAGTGAGTAGAAACACAATTCAATTAAATTCAGTCTACTGGAAGTATATATTTGATGTAGTTCTAAAGTAACTTTTGAATTTTTAACAAACAAACCAGAACTTAGATGTGTCTGTTTACCTATTTCTTCAACAAATATTTGTTGAATGTTTATTTTATGCCACACCATAAATCAGACAGTGGAGATTAAAGAGTAAACAAGACATACATGGAAACCAGTCTTATGGAACTTCCAATTTATTGTGGAGAATAGAAAATAAATGACAAAACAGCAAAACCACACAATATGGTAAGTGTTACAGAAGGAATAAACAAAATGTTAAGATAGAGAATACTGAAAATAGAGAGTCCAGGAAAAAAGGGAGAGCTAGTCTAGATTTCATAATCAAAAAAGTTATCTTTGAGGATGTACACTTAAACAGATTTAAAGGATGAGGATTCCATCATGCAAAATGATAGCAGAAGTTTGTTCAGGGAACAGCTTGTGCAACGTCCCTGAGGCAGAAAAGAAGCCTCCATTACTATTTGAAACCTGTCGTCAGATCTTCCTTCATAAGCTAAAGGACACTTTTTAATATGGTCAAGAATGTTGAAATTATCCTCCTTGATAATGTACACTAACTTTTGAAATAATCAATTAGCAATAGTGTTAAATTAATTCATAGGTTTGAACATACTGGGTTATACTGTTTCTGATCAAAAATAGAGACTGGTTTCCATCTATCAACTAGTTCTATAACAATTTTGGAAGGAATTCTGTAATTTGCTTAGAAAATGAACAGAGTTCAGAGAAAAAGTAACAAAATGTCTGGTAAACATGTTCACTCTCATTCATGGGTAGATAAATGCAAACTAAAACTATAACACAATTTTTCATCCATCAGGTAGGCAAAAGTCAAGAAGTTTGATAACATACTGTATTGTGGATGGTGTGAGGAAATCCGTATTCTCATACTTTGACGGGTGTGAATTAATGTCTCTGTGTGTGTGTTTGTGCATATGTACATAGTATATTTCTGAATATAGAAGAAGCTGTGATACATAAAAATACACAACAACCTGTGAATATCAATGCCCTCTGGTAAGAATGAAAGAGGATAACAAGGTGGCTGACTGATCCAATAGGATAAACAATTTTCATTGTATATCCTTTTGTGTTTGCCTTTTTTAATTTTGTACTATGTGCAATTAACTAGATAATTAAAGCTTTATGGGCACTTTAGAGGTTGCTCAGTCCTGAAAAAAATATTTTATATGGAAGGAATTATAAACGTATTCATCCAACCATTTATTTATTTATCAGTGCACCCATCCATCCATCTCTCCATGTCCTGTTTTAATTTATATAAACATTTATTTAACCCCTACACTCTACATATGGTACATAGAAGGTATATAAGTGATACAATGTTAAATAAGGCAGTTTCCACTATCATAACAATGAAGGAGAAAAGCTACCCCATGATTACAGATATAAAGGGTCTGGTAGATGAATCCTCAGAGCATATGTGAAAGCAGAGGAAGAAAGTAGACAAATATAAAAGGCTCCCCCAAAGGGCTGAAACTTGAAAGGCATTCTGAGGTATGAGTTTGAAAGTCCTGATATGAACAGCTTTTTAACTATTTCCTATTGCATTTCCCATTGGCCATTTTGAGTGAGAAAATTCTTATAATTTCCTTTAATGTATACTCTTTAAGTAATAAAAACAATTGTGTTCTCAAAAACTAACAAACAAGTAAGCAAACAAAGAAAAGTTCAAGTCTCACATTTGCAGTGATATACAAATGATTTTATACAAATTATGATTTTAAGTATTAATTTTTTAGAATAATCTTGAGAAAATATTTAGAGCCCTCCATGAGCTTGAGCAGAATGACATAAGAAGAAATCATTTCTGAGCTTCTTCCAGATTTGTTTCTTTCAGCAAAACGGTTGTAGTATTGGCATCTAAATCTTACATTGCTTTATAGTCTCAATAAAGCTACTCATTGACAAAGAATTTCAAAAAGAAGTTTTCCCATGATTAAATTACAAAAGTAAAATAGGATTTCTACTGTATAATTTACATAAAAACCAAATATGAATTTATATGTTTTTCAAAATATCTTGGCAGAAATTCTACTTGATGGAAACATGGAATTCCATGTCTCTTATTTCCAGACATTAATCGCTATATTTTTCATAATCAGTTTTACCATTAAATACAGAGCTTTATCTTAATGGCTATGTAACACTTTTTCCTCACTTACAAAATACTAACACTACTAACAAAAATAACCATAAGTGATCAAAATATGAGATGTAATGATCAAATCCCATTATGGGGATGAGTATAAGATAAAGTAAAATAAACTCTCTATGCTTTGTTATTGATGTTAACAATAATTGCCTTTCATCCTACACAGATACATTTATTAATAGTGATTAAATTTATAAAGGAAAAACAAACTTTCACTACAGTGGTGAAAGGTTTTCATCACATGGATTGGTTTTCATCACATGGATTGGTTATATTTTTAAAAAATAACTTTTCTTAGGTTTTACAGGGCTAGTCAGGTTTTATTTGCTTAATTAAAAATAAATGAAGCTATGTCTCATTGTAAAATAAGACTTTAAATTTTAATTGGGAAGATACCCAAAGCAGAAATACATTTAAATTAAGATAATCAGGCCGGGCACGGTGGCTCACGCCTGTAATCCTAGCTCTCTGGGAGGCCGAGGCGGG
>NW_012137414.1:4002851-4003573 GCF_000956105.1 Propithecus coquereli
TCTCCCAAATTTCAACATGTGTTCTTAAGGAGAATTAAAATGCTTTCTTCACAGCATTAAGAATATATCACAATAATTCATTTGGAAACTCTTATGGAAGTTTAATACATTTATAGCACAGGGTACATACATAAAAAAAATGTCCTGGCCATTGAGGTACTCATAATTAGATTGAAAAGGGCATTTTGAAAAATAATTACCATGCAATATGATACCTGCTACAGTACAGGTTCCTACAAGTGTCACAGGAGAATCAAAATAAAGGGAGATCAATTCTATCTCAGAGAATTAATGAATCATATCACCTAAAAGATCAGATTTTGTCTAGGTCCCAAAGGAGGATCAGAAACTTGCCAGGTTGAGGAAGTGGGGAATAGCATTCAAGGTGTAAGGAGATTGCCTTAAAATGTAAGTACGACAGTCAAGGAGTGAAGGAAATAAAGAGGTAAGAGTAGGAAAATAACAAAAAAGTAGTGAACGTTGTAGGCCAAGCTAATGAATTTAAACTTAGGACAATGGGAATCGTCAAAGACCTTTCACATGTCTAACTCTGAGAGCAGTGCTGTAGAAGAATTGGCTTGGAAAGATCACAATCAAGCAGTCCAGAGAGAATTAAGAAGACCATGGTATACACAAAGAGTGCAATGCGCACCACCCGAAGGATAGACATATTTGAAACTCAGACTTGGGGGGGGGGCAAGGACACCATACGTAACCTAAAC
>NW_012137414.1:4007453-4009638 GCF_000956105.1 Propithecus coquereli
GGATTGTTTGAGCTCAGGAGTTCGAAACCAGCCTGAGCAAGAGCGAGACCCCATCTCTACTAAAAATAGAAAGAAATTAATTGGACAACTAAATTAAGATAATCACTTCTCATTGTAGAAAGTAAAGCTTTCAAAAAATTATTGTGAATTTATAGACACATTAAAACTATCAAATTTAAACATCCAAGTACCTGAATAATCTAAAGTCAAGATAGAAACACAGAAATGATCAAAGAAATGCTTACTTTCTTTTGCTTGTGGAAGATTCTATTGATATTGAAAAACAAAACAAAAAATTCCCTCAGATACATAGATTCAAAATGTTTCCATAGTCTATGGTTATGAATTGAGATTTTATTTAACAAAATAAAAAATTAGAAAATAAAAATGTTAGATAACATTCTAGTATTACCTGAGTTCATTCCATGGATGAAAACATATTTCAAACGATAGCCCATATTGCAGATATAATTCTTATGCAATAGAATTTCTTAGCTTTATGTGTTTTTTTTTAAAGAAAACTGATTTTCTTCCTCTGAGACAGTGAGAAAATTATTTTTCAGGGACAGTTTACATTCCAAATGCTGATGAGTGGAAATGAACAGTTTTTCAATAGAATGTATGTGTGCGTGTGTGTGTGTATGTGTGTGTAGTTACAGATTAACTGGGACATGAATAAAATAGCTAAAATGCATTACTATACACACTGAAGTACTGAAAAATGAATTGCATTGGAATCCTCAAACCCCAAAATAGAGAATGTTATCATTATATACGTGACTTTTTCAGCATCAAAATGTGTTTATAAAGTAAAATATTAATGTAGGATATTAAGCATAACCTGAATATTACGAACAGACAAACTTGGAATTAATCTAGAGGGTGGGGGAAAAAGTAGAAGGTGGCACTGAGATCAGTGAGTTTGGTAATATTTAGGGCTCCTAGGAACACAATTTTCAACATCACAGTTCAAATTTCTCCAAATGATTAGGTAGGCTTTTCAAAAACTCTATTTTTTGAAGAAAATCAATTAATTGACTAAATCTGAAAGTTATTTTGCCATACTATATATAGCCTATGCAGTTCTCACAATATGACTTGTTGGAATTAGGGTAACCACATCAGCAGATATTAATACTATATTGAGAATACTTTTTTTGAATGTTTAATAAAACTCCTTTTATTTCTTTTCTCTTTTTTTTATTTCAGAGTGTTATGTGGGTACAAATGCTTTGGTTACATAAATTGCCTTTGCACCCCCTGAGTCAGAGCTACAAGCATGCCCATCTCCCAGATGGTATGCACTGCATCCTTTAGGAGTGAATTTACCCATCCCCTCCTCCCCGCTTCCACTTGTCCAACACTCTGCAAATGTTACTTCCCATATTTGCACATTAGTGTTGATCTATTATTACCAATTTAATAGTGAGTACACGTGGTGAAATAAGCCAGGCACAAAAAGACAAATACTACATTATCTCACTTATAAGTGAAATCTAAAAAGATTGAACTCTAAGAAGTAGGGAATAGAATGGTGGTTACCAGAGGCTGGGTGGGGAAAGGTTTGGGGAGAAGTTGATCAAAAAATTCAGAATTTCAGTTAGATAGAAGGAATAAGTTCTAGAGATCTATTACACAACATGGTGACTGTACAGGTAGTTTATAACAATGTGTTGTATTCTTGAAAATTACTAAGAGAGTAAATTTTAAGTCTTCTCACCACAAAGAAAAAGAAGTATGTGAGGTCACACATTATGTTAATTAGCTTTATTAAGCCATTCCACAATGTATACATATTTCAAAACAACATGTTTTATTCAATAAATAGAAATAATTTTTGTCTATTAAAATTAATTAATATAGAATAAAATACAATGGATTTGATCACCATGACAATTAACTAAGTTATAAGATCTAAATGCAATATTATATGCAAAGGTCTTCGTTTAATATCTGGTACATATTAATTGCTCAACAAGTCCTAGCTATAATTATTACAGAAATGAATTTACTAACTTATTTATGCCATAATACCTATCAGCAAATTATTTGAGTCTCTACTTCTACTTGGAAGGCCTGCCTGTGTGAGAAAAGTCTTCATCTTATCTACACTTTCTCAAATTCCCTCCTTTTCAAATCATTCTAGCCCACTCTGAAGCTAACCTGTTTTGTTTTTTTTTTTTTT
>NW_012137414.1:4010379-4010648 GCF_000956105.1 Propithecus coquereli
AAATAACTCATTTTCCATTAAAAGATGCCACTGCTAACATCCTGTTGTCTATTCTAAGTGTTTTTCTATCTATGTAAACCTAATATAAATTGAACATTTCCTATATTATCTAAGAATTATACCATATGATCTACTAATTGATTTTTCCTATTTTCTTAAATGGCTTCCTGATTTTATTATATTTTATTTTATTAGACATTTTCTAACAAAAAAAAGTATAGCAAGTTTTTTTGATCATGTTCAGTAATGTTTTATTGCAAATACATGCT
>NW_012137414.1:4010858-4011635 GCF_000956105.1 Propithecus coquereli
CCATATGTAGAATATATTCTCTGAGCAGTCAAGAAATAAGATACTTCCTAGAATGTTTAAATTTTGGATACTTAGAACAATAAATTATAGAAAAATAATTTGAAATGATTGGTTAAGAAATTAACCACAATTAAGAGATGAGGATGTAACCCCTAAGAAAATCTGACAATACTGACAACATTAAAAATACTTCAAGAAAAAGGAAACGGTTTCTACAGAGCAGAGAAAAGGGAGTTATCATGTGCAAAGCACAAACAGGGGTAGGGTTAGACGTGATCTTATGTTTTTTATAATGTCTACAATGAACATATACTATATTTATAATTATAAATACTCCATTAGCAGGTATCTTATGTATCTGGGTTTGGAAATACTCTGCTGCTTCATTAATACTACTCTCCTTTTGCTCAAATGGTGTACTTACCAAATAACCTTTCAATTATAATTTAGCTTCACATTTAGGTGGCTCAATATCTGTGTATGTGGGAGTTGGTAGGTAATTTGATGACGTATAGTATAAAAACTCAAATTAGTAAGTAATTATATTTTTCAGTGTTCATTACTACATTGACACTGGGTTGAAACATTCATAAATATTTGGGTAGTGTGATTAGTATGAATCAGTCTGTCCTCATAACTACAGTGCTGGCATAAATTTACCAGACTTCAAGCTATACTACAAGGCTGTAGTAACTAAAACAGCAGGGTACCGGCACAAAAACAAAGACAGACCAATGGAACAGAACTGAGAACCCAGATATAAAACCATCCTCATAT
>NW_012137414.1:4011685-4013449 GCF_000956105.1 Propithecus coquereli
AAAAAAAATAAACAATTACAACCCCCGAAGACAACCACTAATACTAATGTTATGCCTTTTTCCTCTTTTGCTATAAAATTCCTCATCCATTAGCAGCTATTAGAGGATCACTATCGCCTCAGCTTTCATTTCCTTCCTGCCTGTTATGAGTAATTCATAAATATCATTTTTTTATTTTACTTGAAAGCATTAAACATAAATAATCAATGAAGGTGAAGGTAGAAGGTATTAATAATAATAGATAAGCAAAAGGAAGAAGCAAGATTTTAAAAACCTTATTAAACTCCTAAAATGTTTAGAAAGCTTTAACACATGTGTTATATTCTTGGTATTTGTCAAAAAGAACTGTCCCGGAATCACAGATGATTTCACACCTTTATTTGAATCTCTTAATCCCATCATAAAGGGGCATAGCTCATTTTTTGGAAACCCAACTTTTCCCTCTCATTTTCATTCAGCATGAGCTACTGCTTCTCCTGAAACCCTCTCTCCAAAGCTTCCAAGAAACACTATGTCATGCTCCTCATCAATGGGCCTCTTCCTTTCCTCACTTCTTACCTTTTTCCTTCTTCACCTGAATTGCAATTTACCAAAAAGCTAGTTTGCCACTGCATAGATCTCCTTAGATAACAGGATAAAGGAAGACAGCACTGTCCAAAGTATAGGAAGGGGAAATTCTGGGGATACTTTCAGCCAAATTGTTTTTGTGCCATAATAATCTTGCACCTAATCCCAATTTCTGGTGGGAGAAAACTGTATATAAGGGAATCATTGCAAGTGTTTGTGTCAGAGACAATTTTGTTTATGATAATTTGAGTCTCCTACTTCCCCATAATATAGCTAGCTATGCAAGAACTTCCAAAAATGAGTTCTACAACCAGTAGGTGTTTAAGCATTCCACAACAAAGGTTTACATTGTCAAAAATGTGTAATTCTATAATAACAAAGAAAATATGGGAATTCTCAGAAGAGTTAATATGCTAATGTACATAATGACTTTATAAGAAAGAAGAGAATACAAGCACACCCTCCCAAACCAACTTAATTAGGCTCCTAGCAGGAAAAAGATTGGTTTTCCAATGAGGGGGTATGTGAGGCAATTTTACTAAGGGGATTATCAATAGAGATGTGGTCAGTGTTAAGAGAACCCATAGGGGATGGTGAAGAACCCCAGAACCAACTGTAGACATAAAGGGTCAAGGGGAAGGAGATTTGCTGAACTAGAGAGCCAGAGCCAATAGAAATGCAAGAGAGAGCTATTTAACAGAAGCAGTGGTCTTTGGTAGAGGGTCAGAGCTAAGCTGTGGAGATCCCATGGGAGCCAAAAGAGTAAATACTCCACCCTTTTCCTTCCCACTGTTCTCCTGCCCCAGCCTTTCTCAACTGGAAACCACAGATCAAGGAATATCTGATGCAGTTTCTGAAAGGCAGCCTCCAGTGCACAATGGAAGGGGGAATAGAATGGAGAATGATTTTGAAAAGACAGAAGGAAATAAATAATTTACACATAAAAAAAGCTTTATTTCATCAAATTAATCTAGTAAGTTGAGTTGGTTTTCTTTGGTGAAATCCCTTCATTTCCAAAGCCTAGAGATAACTAATACTACCAAGGAGTTGGTAAACTAAACACCATTAAAGCACCAGTCCTGGTGCCTAGACAGAGCCATTGGATGGGTGGATGGATGGATAGGTGCATGGATAGATGAAGTCAGCCAAGTCACAGCTTTACAGACCCATTTTACACAACCCATATCTGAATATAAA
>NW_012137414.1:4013499-4014746 GCF_000956105.1 Propithecus coquereli
CTCAAGTGATCCTCCTGCCTCAGCCTCCCAAGTAGCTGTGGGACTACAGGCGCTCGCCACCACACCTAGCTACTTCTGTGTTTCTATTTTTAGTTGCCCAGCTAATTTTTTCTATTTTTAGTAGAGACAGGGTCTCACTCTTGCTCAGGTTGGTCTCGAACTCCTGACCTCAAGCAATCCTCCTGCCTCTGCCTCCCAGAGTGCTAGGATTACAAGCGTGAGCCACTGCACGCGGCCAATTATTAATACTATAACCAAGAAGTATTATATGTATCTGTTCATGCATTCAAATATCCTTTTATATTTTTCAGTAATGTTTTACAAATCATCAAATTCTATGCTAAATAAATTCTTGAATTGAACTTCTGTGGAGAATGAGAGCTTTGATTTTTCAATAGGTTATCAAAAGAGTTACTAACATAGGAAAGCTTGCATTTAACTAATATGTAATTATTTCTTGTTTTTTAAATGAGTTTTGTGACTGAATTTTCCCATTAGTTCAAATAGGTGTCATTGTTGATTTATTTAGTACCAGGTTGACAATAATATCATCTTCTAATATTCATAATTTGATTTCCTTTTTCAATATTTATACTTTTCATTTTGTTTTACTTGGCTTCTTTCACTGGCTATAATATACAGAATAGTATTAAAAAGAGCAGTTTTGGTGGTCATTCTAGTTATGTTTCTGATTTTAATGTAGAGTCTTCCAATATTTCAACATTGATGATGGAGTTGGCTGTTGTTTTGAGATAGACGATATTTGTCGTGCTTATAAACTATCTTTTCTTACATTACTAAAAGGTTTTTGTTGTTGTTTCTACTCTAAAATTGGGGACTTTTTTCATTTTATCAATTTTTTTCAGAACTTAAAGAAATTATATTTTTTTCTTCTGATCTTTTTCTACAATGAAGTATGTAAATTCTCTTATAGTAAGTGTATCTATTTTCCTAAAATAAATCCAATTTGAGCATGATAACTTAGTTTCTTATTGGTTTAATTTGTGATATTTTATAAGATTTTAATATTTGTACTCCTGAGATTGATCTGTAGCCTTCAATGTCTGTGCTAATTTTTTGATGTTTCATAATCAAGGCTATATAGGGCTTAGAACATGAATACAGACATTTTAAAGTTGTTTTTGTGGTTTGGAATTTTTTAAACAGATAATAATTCATACTTAGATATCTGAAAGCATTTGTCTATATATTTTGAAGATATTTCTTCTGTTGCTTTTTAATTTTAT
>NW_012137414.1:4014796-4015979 GCF_000956105.1 Propithecus coquereli
CTAATAACTATGTCTCTGAGTCAATATTTTACACTGTGGTAGACTTTTACTGAAGATGTGGCAGGAACAACAAAGGGTCTGCATTGTAGCTCCATATGTTTTCTACTTTAAATTCAATATCATATGTCTCTCTTTTTAAAAGGTCCTTCAATACCTTCCAATATTTCTTTCAACCTGAACTTCAGCTTCCCAAGTTGCTTGATCCTCTTTCTCCTTCCCTACCCTACAGGCCACTAGAAAATAAAACCAATTCCCAAACTACAAAATAACAACCCCCCCCAAAATAGTATGATGAGTTAAGACATTATTAAAATACGGGTGTTCCCAGAGACATTTCCCCATTAAATAGAATAGGAATCCTTTCTCCTACATCTTGCAGGGGGTGTTTGTGTACATGTGCATGAAAGAGAGGGAGAAAGGGAGAGAGAGAAAGAAAGGGAGAGAGAAGGAGGGAGAGGGAGAGAGAAGGGAGATAAAGACTCAAAGACTAAAGACTCAAGAGACTCAAGATCTTCTATATTGTACTTGACTTTGTGAAACTAGTGAAGCATAAGAAAAGAGAATCTATTTGAACTTGAATCCAGAGACATTCTCTTTCAAGTAGCAGAGGGAACTTGTCATTGAAACTGTAAGAAAGGAAATGTAAGCCCAACACCATAGTTGGCTCTGCAATAAAATATATTTATGGTGCCACAATAATGTACACACTATTCATATATTTTCTGAATCTTTGACAAAATACAAAATACCTAATTATAGTTAGATAAAAAAGAAGAAATGTAACTCAACATAAAATTAAAAGTAGAGTGTATAGAATTGGGGTGAAGAAAGCCAATAGGAAAAGTGAAAAAAACAGGGAGGGCCATTAAAATCTTCATTTTGCCATGTGAAGGGTTAAGAAATACTGTTAACACTTTAGAGAGGAAAAAATAAGGATGTAGGGATTGCATTTAAAATAAAAAGTAGTTAACAGTAAAAAAAGAAGGTAGATGTATATGAGTTAATTTTTCATCTCTCATAAGAGGAAGACTATGGATGATGAAATATGAGAAAATCAAGAATTAGAGATATAAACATGTTATTACAGATTTGTAAAGGTAAGCATTAGAAAAGTAGAATGACAAAGTATCTGCCTATGAGGAGTGGAAATGATAAGGGAACACATTATGTTTAAATAAAAGAA
>NW_012137414.1:4016029-4017143 GCF_000956105.1 Propithecus coquereli
TCCAAAGTATTCTTTTTACTTATAGAGAGAGTTAATTGAATTTTTATTGACTATTACATCATTTTTTGTAAAGGTCATTAGGTACCACAGGTGTATTATGTTGTACTTTTTTCACTTTGCTGAGATATAAACATCCTTCTAGCCAAAAAATTTAGTTTACACAAAAGACTATCATGGATAGTTTTTCAGAGTTTGAAAAAGATTTTCATTGGCATTTCTATTGATCATTGAACAGGAACCTAGAGAGATAAACTCACAGTCTGCTTAATTCAGCTCTTCAGAAGCCTTTCACTTAGGAATATATGTATCTATCTTAAAAATGATTAGAGGATGGTTAAATTACCACACAAGGGATAGTTAGCATTTTGAATCAAAGAGTATATAATGAGAGAGTTTGAAGTGAAAGAAATTTGCTCCCAAATAGAATAGTATTTTGTACCAAAGAAAAACTGGTCCAGGCATTTGTGTATTATTAACCAGTTTCAATCATTACATTTTGGGCTCCTTTTCAGTTACGGCTAGACTTTCTTAACCTGTTAAATGCTTAAGCCTTATTGTCCAAAGTTTTTTTGGAGTTATTCTGCTAACACTAGAGATATATTGTCCAGATGGAGCTCCCTGAGGAGGTATGCAATCTGGTCAATAGTATAAGTACAAGATAAAGTTAGTCTTTTTTCCTTTTCCCTTCTACTCTCCTCACTACTGGGCTGAGAGTGATTTTTGTCTATGAAGAGATGTACTTGCCAAAGGCCTTCATCAACAAGGACAGAAAGAGCCTTCAGGCACTATGGCCCAGGAGAGAGAAGCGTAATTCCAGCTCATCCACCATCCTCAGAGCTTGGGTTGCAGTAAAGAAAGCCTGTAAGGTGCTGTCAGGAACACCACCTCATTTACTCATAGGCCTATCCATCTTTAACACCTTTATTTAGTCATAAAATATGTATAATAATAGAAGAAAAAGCTATGATGCTTACAACTTATTCTGACAATATTGAAATTACTATTAGAAGGCCTAAGAAGTGAGAAGCATCTAGGAAAAGCCATGAAAATCATGTAAGGTCTAAGGTTTTTCACTGTATCAATATGAAAACATCTCTATGGAACTTAATCCTAC
>NW_012137414.1:4017193-4019083 GCF_000956105.1 Propithecus coquereli
TATTTTTTAAAAAACAAATGACAACCTAAGGATACTGAAAAATTGAAAGCAGTAAAGTGGATAATGCCCTGAGGAAAGTGAGCCAGAAGTAGAGATGAGAGATATCAAGAAAAAGTTTATTGAATTTATATTTTGGCTCAGAGCTCACCCACTAAGGGAGCAAATAGGCAAAGTCACTCAGGTTTATAATCCTTACGCCTACCACTGGTGGGGGTAGGTGATTAGATGTGAAAAAATATTGCTTTATTTATTCTGGGAGTATTAAACTGAACTGGAGGATTTAAATGAACTGTAGGAAATTCAATGCAACAGCTAAAATGAATGACTAAGAAGCTAGAAGATCTTAATCTGTGTAAAGCTGAAAGAACAAAATATGCACAGTTTAGCTCTGTGCTAATGAAAGGAAAGAGATAACACTAAAAATAACTGAATGGTGCAAGCTTCAAGGCAGCAGAAGAGTTCTGGCACAAATGGATCTATCCAGAAAAAAATGAGACTTAATTACACAAAGGAAAAACTGTTGACTATGAGGAAAAGTGTCCTAAGATGAAATGACTGCTGTTGAATGGGGAACCATCAGAGAGGCAGTGACGAGGGTGTTATCTTGAAGCTTGAAGCAGCTAAAATGAGACACGTTGCCGGAAAAGCCATTAGAGAATAAATACCCTCTAGTCCTAAGGAGATAGATACACATCAACTTAGGGAGGAGAACTGCAGAGCGGGCACACCAGCACATGGGGTGGTGAGTCAGGATTTCGGTCTTTGTCCCAATGGTATTAGGTGTAGTCTTGCTCAACCTAATTTACTTCTCCATTACTTGGCTTCCTTTCTAACTATTCTACTTCAGTGGAATGTTGTGACTTATTTCATCACTATTTTAATGCTTTAATAAATTAACAAAATCTACTTCATGATAAAAATTTAATGTAAGCAGATGCCTATAGATTTAAGGACATTACAAAGTTTACCAGCGATTCAATAAATATTGGTAGCCATCATCAAAACAATAGGTTGAGAGTTTTAGTCAAACTAATGGAAAATATTTACAAGTACATTGTAAAAGTGATTACAATAGATGCATCTCTTTTAGAAAAAAAGGAAGTAAACACTGGACTTCCAAGATGTATTTAAGAATGTTGAAGAAAGCATGCTGTATTATACCTCAAATCCTGTGCTTGCCTCCAATATTTTTTGCCAATCTTCATTCATTCTTCCCCTTCTTGTAATGTGATATTTGAAGCATAAAATATGTAATGCATATAAAAGTTACAAAGCATAATAATATAACAAACACATCTATCCCAAGAATTGAAACATAAACAATAACTTGTATCTGAACCTACGTGCTGCTATACCAGTTTCTACTGTACTCCTCTTCCTATCCAAAATGAAATATAATGGGTCATATTCTTGCCTTGGTTTTTGTTTGTTTTGCATGGGCTTTTTTGGTTAATCATGTTTGTATGTATGTCAAAACAATAGTTTGATTAGGTCTTGCTATATGGGAGGTTTCTGGAGTGTTTTCTAATACAGTGGTCAGCACACTACAGCCCACGGACCAGCTGACAGTTTTTGTAAATAACGTTTTGTTAGACTTACACTCATTCACTCATATATTGTCTATGGATGCTTTAAGTATCTATTGCAGATGCTAAACAACATAGTTAAGTATCTGCAATAGATACTGTGCAGCCCAGAAGCCTAAAGGATTTACTATCTGGCCCTTTAAGAAAAAGTTTGCAGACTGCTCATAATGAAAGGTTTTTTTTTTTTTTTCATTCTACATTATGATTTTATGATTATTCCATGTTATTATATATGTCTTCAGTTTATTATTTACATGGCTATATAATATTCCATGGTATGACCATAATACAATTATTTGCTACT
>NW_012137414.1:4019133-4021644 GCF_000956105.1 Propithecus coquereli
GCTCTTGCTCAGGCTGGTTTCAAACTCCTGAGCTCAAACAATCCGCCTGCCTCGGCCTCCCAGAGTGCTAGGATTACAGGCGTGAGCCACCGCACCCAGCCAAAGCTAACCTGTTTTGACAGAGTACTTATTTCCTTTCACTTGGCACATGACATGTGCTTAATAAATATTTGTTTATTGTATATAGGAAGAAAGTTATGAAGAAAATACTACTTATTTACTGAAGGGTGACAAGTCTTTCTTTCATGTTACTGCACAGAAACAAATTACAGAGAAAAAGTTGTTAGCCAAATTAATATATTCTTGGGTTAAGTTTTCAGGTACTTAGGTTGATTTCCCAACTAGATCATAAATTCCCTGAAGCAGATTTAGGGTTTAACCACCTCATCCCTTCAATCTTTAGCTTCCACATTATTCTCTCTAAAAATTTGCTCTTATGTCCTTTCTGAACCTTTATATCCCTAATAAAAATGCTAAATCTGATATTGAAGCCAGCATGGTTCAGAAACAGATTATTTGGCTTAGAAACAAGAGACGTATGTTTTCCTGATCCCTTGTAAAATGTATCATGGGTGCCGAAATATAAAACCATTTTATGTATTAGACAGTCTCCTTTTTCCCAATAGAAAATATGCCCCTCAACCCACATAACTGTTTTAGGCCAACATATAAGGCCAATATATAAAATTTTAGGGATTAGACGAAATAATGAAGTATACTTTTGTAATATTAACAATAAATCACATTTCATGAATCAACTTTATTCAATGTCTTTGCAAGCAGCCTTGATGTCATTGTTTTTTTTTTATGTCATAAGAACAACTTTTTTATGTCATCTAGCAGAGCATTTTTCAAACACATCATCTCCATTTCCAGCTACAACGTTTGAAATATAGTACTCTGTGAATATGTGTATTACTCATCAAGAAAATTTTATCTCACATCATTTGCTCACTTCTAAGAAAGCTGTTGTTATTATTTTTCCCTTATCTTTTAGGTGTATATTTGTCAATTCAATAGCATGACTGCTTACTGTTTTGTATAGGTGAGTATGTATTATGTGAGATTTTTAAAGTCTCAGTCACAATGGCACCTAGCAAGTAAATGATGAAATAGTAGCCCTAGGAATAATTTAACAATTATTTGATGTTTGCCTTCATTTCTTCAATCAATTTTGCCAGGTTACATCCTTGTAGTTCTAAAACTTGCAATGATATGTCTTCTAAACAGTGTTAGCTTATTCAAAGTAGAGCAAGTGAAAACTGCTGTGTAAAATTAGAGACATTTTAATATAATTTAAGAGACTTTGAATAAATTCACATGTAAGGAGACATACCTCTTATCACACAGTTAACTTAACGTGGGGTTGGGGCCACTGCTTATGCTGAGATACTCTCACACATTGCAAACTTCTGGTTGTAGTACTATAGATAAATTTAATGAGAACAGTGAATATTCATTGTTTGTTCATGGCTTCATTCTTTTGTTCACTGATTCCTTGATTTGCTTAAATGTATTCCAAAATGTTTACCCATAAAGTAAAGGAAATTATGCATAGAAATAATTTCAAAGATTAGTCAATAGCGTTCAGGGACCGAGTGGGTTTAGGAATGGAGAAAGGAATGAAAATGAAATGACTCCAGGGATTTCAGATTTAGGAGCCTGGAAGCAGTGGTGCCTATAATAGAAAGGGGAAACAGTCATGAGGAGCTGGTTTATGTGGGAGTAGATAATGAGTTCCAATTGGGATATTTAATTTTGAAACTGATGGGGGGACCCTTAATTGGAGATGTTCTGTAGGTGTAATGATATTAAGAAGGGGAAAAATTCAATTAGAGCTTCACCAAATTATATCAGCTGTGTCCAAACCATATTGATTGCCTGTGTGTATAGCTGGTGTGCAGCGCAGTGGAGCTGAATGCTACTAATCTCCCCTTCAGTTGTACGTTCTTTGATTTTATGAAGAATATGGAGGGTGATACAGCAGAAAGAGGACATGCCCAGAATTGCTTGCTCTCTCACTTTTCCTCTGGTTTCTCCTGTGTTTATTCTAGTGCAAATTGGTAATACTATGCCATGTTCAAGAAAATGACCATAGTTACTGAGGGTATCAAAATCTACCATACACAGATGCTTCTTGAATTACGATGGAGTTACGGATGCATTTAATACACCTAGCCTACTGAACATCATAGCTTAGCCTAGCCTACCTTAAACATGTTCCAAACGCTTATATTCGCTTATAGTTAGGCAAAATCATCTAACATAAAGCCCATTTTATAATAAAGAGTTGAACATCTCATGTAATTTATTGAATATTGTACTAAAAGTGAAAAAGAGAGTGATTGTGTGGGTACTTGATGTATGGTTTCTACTGAATGCTTATAGCTTTCGTACCATCCTGAAGTTGAAAAATCATTAAGTCAAACCATTATAAGTTGTGAACCATCTGTACTTGAAAGTAGTTGGAAAACCAAAAAGTGTTTGAAAATATGATACTATGTTTTTAAT
>NW_012137414.1:4022459-4025035 GCF_000956105.1 Propithecus coquereli
GAAAGAAAAAAAGAAAGGAACTAAAGTAGGTCAAGGGGATCAATACCAGGAAAACAGGTTTGAGGGGAAAGTGAGGCTGATCACTTCTATTCAATAATGATTTCTCAAGAACCTATTGTGTTTCAAATATTGAGGTGGGCATTGTGGGTACAATCCCGCTGCCTAGTTTAGGAAGAAGTTGTCATTAAATAATTTCAAAATTACGTGGGAAGTTATGAGCAGAGTGAGAAGGGATTTTGAAAAAAAAAAAAAAAAGGAGTGCCAATAAAATCCTAATAAGGAGATAATCCTAAATTTCCTGTAGTCAGGTGTGTGACCCAGCACAGAAACTGTGTTCTCTAATTGCTGTGGGGAGAACACATGCTTATTGTTGATTGTTACATTACTTTGATCATTGTATTATATATGCGATCTATGCTTATATAACATACCTATATATTATACAATTAATGTAGATAATGCATATTTATTACAAATAAATTAGAAAATGCAGTAACTATATAATTCTGATTTGCTCACATGTAGGCTGAGTTATAAATCAATAGAATAAAAGTGCCTTTACTTCTAAGGTCAGTTACAGATTCAAGCAAAATATAGGTTTATAAGTATGTATATAGGTATGTATACAGACATACACATATACTCACATGCTAACATATCAATTGATTTAAAGGTAATTTTATAGGGAGTAGACTTGTCATATTATCAAATACCAATGAATGTATGAGTATTAAAAATGTGCATGAGTGAAGACCAAGTGCCAGCTAACTAAATATAACATAGAACAATTAGCCAATTGAGAAATTATATTTTGTTCATATATTGAAATTTTCTAATCAATTTATATGTCATCATAAAGCTGTATTTCATATTAAGGTTTGAAACTCAAATACCTATAGTATAAAGGCAGATAGTGTATATAAGGGAAATGTTTCCAGTGGTAGCTGTCAAAAATTAGATTGTGTCTTCTCATCTAGAGTGGAAAGTCTCTGTTCAGAACCAGCTAATTGTTACTAGGGATAAAATGAGGGCCTAGAGTTTCTAGACCTGCCGGTTTTTCAGAAAGCAAAGCAGGAATTTTCATTTTTTAATCTTTCAATTTTTAAATGTTAATATTATAACTTATTTGCAAATTTAACCATCAAGCCATGACTGACATAGCATCCTTTTTCTTAATTACACACACATATATATAATTCACACATACTTGCATCCCTACACATGTATTATGCTAATAACTAAATATCTGCCCTTGTCAAGTAAAATTAATAAGCAAATATGTGCATGACTGTAAAATGACATCATGACAATCAGTCTGTTTTATCAAGGATATTTCCTGTCTTGGCTGATAGATCTCTTTCCTTATTGATATGTCTACAATAGAATCTGTTTGAATGAGCTCCCATTACAAAAAGGAATTTTATTTTGTAAGTTGTGATCACAAATCCATGCCTATTTAGAACTGAATTTTTTTAACATTGATTCTGTTCTTTTGTGAAAGATGTGTGTGTGTGTGTGTATAAGGCCAGGACATATTTGAAAATTTGTACAATAAATATTAATAATAATAAGCATGTGTAATAAAAGTAATGATGATATATGTCATAGTATATATAGTTCCCTGCATTTCCCTAATAAGGAGGGTGGATATCAGTTTCAGGAGAAGTTCTAACCTTATACACAATTCATCAATATACTTACTGCCTATGGGATAAAAATGCAATAGGGTATAGCAATATAGTCTATATTAGACCTCCAAGGCATTTGGACTATAGAAAGAATAAAAGGACAATATTTAATGTTTGAATAAATGCCATAGGGTTGAAGAAAGGATAGTTATGGGTGCACATGGAGAGAAGCCAGGGAAAGAATGGCAATGAGTTTGGCAAATAATCCATGCTATAATGTAGTTTAAATGATGGATATAGAAGTCCAAGGATGCTCATGGATATCAAATCTGCTGGTTAGAGGGTATGTTTGGCTCCCATTTCCAGGGTACAGCTGAAAGAAATCAGTGATGCCAGAAAGGAAGTTTCCTTTTGCATGCAAAATTTCTGAGCAAAGTGATCTCAGTCAGCTGGAGCTGGAGATTCATACCCTCTACTTTCCATTAAAAGAATCAAGTTGATTCCAGGAATAGACTATAATTTTAATCCCTTCTGATGTAGCTCTCTAGCACTCTAGAACCATCTCTAGGATATGGGAAGCTCACCTTATTCAAACTTATATTGCTAAAATTCCTTTGTAAAGCACTACCTATTTTTCATATTTAATTAGAGATAACTGTATTAAAAATGAAAATGTGTTTTAATAAAAGAAGAAATGACTGACCATAGATCTTTTTCTATTTTGATAAGAATGTATTTTTTAAAAAACAAATGACCACCTAAGGATACTGAAAAATTGAAAGGAGTAAAGTGGATAATGCCCTGAGGAAAGTGAGCCAGAAGTAGAGATGAGAGATATCAAGAAAAAGTTTATTGACCATAGATCTTTTTCTATTTTGATAAGAATGTATTTTTTAAAAAACAAATGACAACCTAAGGATACTGAAAAATTGAAAGCAGTAAAGTGGA
>NW_012137414.1:4025085-4032366 GCF_000956105.1 Propithecus coquereli
ATTAGACATTTTCTAACAAAAAAAAAGTATAGCAAGTTTTTTTGATCATGTTCAGTAATGTTTTATTGCAAATACATGCTTATGATGTGTCTGCTTCATCGACTTCTTTTTTTGGGGGTGGGCTTATTTTTATGTCTGAATTTTCTTTGAGTTTACTGGATTTTGTATAGGAGCTGGTATGTGGTTTACAAGTTCAATGGTTTACAACCTTTTCTGTGCATTATAATCATCTGGGGAGCTTTTACACATCCCAATGACCAGGTTTGCCTCCCAAACCAATTAAATCAGAATCTTTCCAGGTGGGACCCAGGCATCTGTAAGTTTTAAAAGTTCTCATGAAGTTTCAAATAGCAGCAAAAGCAGAGGGCCACTGCACTTGTTAGAATATGTGGGAAAGAAAGTTTATAAGATTAAAACTTAAGGTTTATTTATTTTGCAAATACAGCTGGTTTAACACATTAGTAAACAACCTAATCCTAGTATCTCTGAAAAACACAAGTTTAATTTTGCTTGGAGCAGCAGCTCTCAATATATTTTCCAGCGTATCCCTCATGCAGGGAAATGACTATACTCACCAATACTTACGAATTAGAATAATTTTTCAACTGCAAACCTTTACTTGTGTTTTAGAAAATTCATCCAGATTTCCTTAAGCAAGTTTTAGAAAGCATACACGTGAGCAATTATGAATCTGGCCTTTAGCCTAACTCAGGAATTTAAAAAAATAAAAATCTCAAAGTGAAGTCATATTCATTCATTTTTTTTCTCCTTATACTTTTCTTCCATAAAAACAGACATCTCTATTTTAAAATTGGCTTTGTGACATCATTTGAAGCCAGTTTCCTTCTGAATGACAATAATTCAAATTGCATTTACTTGTCCATAGAATCATACATTTTTTTAAAAAATGAAAATAATGTGGACATGGATTGCCAAAGAATGGTCTAATTCAGTATTAGGACAAAGATGGTCTAATTCAGGGTTATTTAGCCATCTAATTAAAAAAACCTAGTAATAATTCAGCCATAGAGCTGTTCATCGAAGAATAAAAGCCATTGTTAATTAACTTTTCATTGAGGAAAGTCACACATTTTTCATGTTATCATAACATTTCAAAATGCCCTGGGAAATTAGAAAATTAAGATAATGTAAACTATTGATATAATTCTAACAATGAAACATTTTGCCAAGGCCCTTAATGAGGGTTCTCAGTTAAGAAGAGGAGCAAAGGAATACATAAAGACATGTGAAGAGAAGTAGAGTAAATCTAGCTTTCCAGGAAGATATTTTAGGAAAAACTGAGATTCTTAAGCTGTTCCAGGTGTAACAGACCTAAGGCAATATGCAGTGCAATTTGTCTCCCTAAATTTACCATTTATAAAATTGAATCCTAAACTGGTTGTAAAAAGTCATACAACTAGTTAGTTATTGTTCCACAAATACTTTTTCAGAGATTTTTCTACTGTAGTAGTCGCTTTAAATAAACTATAGAACCCCACTCAACAGAGAGAGAGACAGAGAGAGAGAGAGAGAGAGAAGGTATTGATAATTAAAACCTCTTGGCCTTAGGAATGGCCAGTGGAAAATGATTCCCCTACCCTAATTTAGTAGGAAGGGAGGGAGTTGCCTCCTGTTTGAATAAATCAGGCTACTTAAACAATATTGGATTAAGGGCTATATGCTTTGCCCTGTTCTCATGGTGCCACATAGTCTCACCAGATTCTCACGAAACTCCAAAGAAGGGATTAGACATCTAAAACATAACAGGCTGTACTTGTGTCTTCCCTGGTAAGTGAAGTCTTAGCAGCATACTCAATTTGATTTGGTTAAATAAAAAGAACTGACATTTCTTTCACCTGAGCATTATAGAAGAGCTTTATCTTGGATCATCCAATTAAATGAGCCTGAAATCTGGAATACTGTAGGTTGTTCCTACATGTTCATTCTACATGATCATTCTGTCTTTCTACTTGCTTAATTATACCCATGTTACTTCTATTAGATGCATCTGCAGTGAACTTTTCAGTTGCTAAAGAGAGAGTTTGCCAATGCCATATGCCTAGATTCTGACGTAGACTGAACAAAATCTTTTACTTTGGAGAAGCAAGTGAGGACAAGATATTTAAATAACTTTTGACCAAGGTTAAACTATAATATGTGGCTGATATGGGAGGGAACTTTTGGAACATATTACCTTTTACTTTGCTATTTTGTCCAAAAATTTGGCTGAAACATTAAGTAGAATGATAATATTGATGCATCATTTTACATTTTCAAAATCCCTTCAATATTATATAATGTATCAAAATAACCTGGGCACCTAGATATATTTATCTTAATTTTAGAGGTGAAAAAATTTAAACTAAGGGAGGTTCTCAAAATTTCATTATTTTGTAATAAGTGAACAAAAGTTTTACCTCAAAAGCATATCTTTTTTGATTAAACCATGGATTTCTGTGTATTCATCAAATAAACTATTTTTAAGAGGTGTTTGGGATTTAAATAGTTTATATCTTTCTGTAGTGTCTTCAATTAACAATGTAAATAAAAGCAAATGGAACTAAAGTTAAACCCATATAACCCATGTATTTTCTTGCTCTGAAACCTAGACGTAAAGTGTATATGAAGTAAAACAATATTTTGAATGTTATAATGACCCACCATTGTTTCAATTAAGTTCTTTAACACATACACACACATACATGCACACACACACAATAGAAATACAGAGATAGATAAATGGGATAGATATAATAGATAGACAGACAGAAAGAGAGGCATTTGTAATTCCCAACCGAAAAAAACTGGCAAGCTTGCATCAACGTGAGGATGAGAATAACTGGAAAACTGAACCACCCAAGAACACTTTGTCCTTTTCTTAACAATACACATAAAAATGAGTGTAGGTGCTCCTCTTGGTTTTGAATGTTCTAACAGCTCCATCCCCTATCATGCCAGCATTGTGTTACTGTTTCCCATTTCTCCTTTACATTCAAAATGTCGCCTCCTCCATTTCATATTTCAATCTGAAGAAAATCCTTAGGATGGGAAACACAATGGTAAAAGTGAACAAGCATTTTCTAAAAATTCTGATGATTATAATGTATTCTTAACAGCCTTGGATGAATTTGTATTGGTCTCCTAAACAGGTCTAAAAAAAAGATTAGCATAACGGCAAATTCGATGGCGATCAAAAACCAACCCTTTCTTAACATGTTGCTGAAAGAAAGGCTCAGCACTGTATGCAACAAGGAGGTTATTTTCGTATGGTGCCCAAGGCATCTCTTTGTGGATACATTACTGAGGGCAGACACTGTGGCACTATGGTATGTCTCTCTAATCTAACCTGCAATGGACCATCATGGAGAAATCACTCCTGATGCTTAGAAAACAAGTGTTTTTCCTTTTACTTAAATAGCATAAGGTGGAGACTGTGACCATACCATTTGTTAGTGTTGGGGGATAGACAACAATTTTTCAGGGAGAGAAACACCTTCTAGGCAGAATAAACATCCAGTGAAAAGGAGCAGAGGCATAAAATAGGGTGGTCTGTAGGGGGATTACAGATGGACTGGTATTGCTAGAGTATAAGAGGTACAACCAGGAGCAGTGATGAATAAAGCTAAAACTATAGCCATAAGCCAGATTTTAAGAAACCAGCATTCCATACTTAGGAGTTAGATTTCCTTATGTAGATGGTAGTGGGAACCTATGGGTTTAAGTAGGGTACACGAACAAATATGTAGTAGTAATAATAATAATAATAACAATAGTAATGACAACAGCTAGGATTTATTGAGCCCCTACAGCAACCCAGATACTATTCTAAGCACATTGCATGTATTAACTATTTAATTCTCATAGAAATAGGTATCGTAGTATCATTTTTACAGATGAGCGATGAGGTAATTTGCTAGACATGATGGAGCTAGTAAGTAGTGAAGCTAGAATTCAAATAAGAATCCACGCGCTTATCCATTGCACTATCCTATATGTTCAGGGAGATCAGTCTGTTCACACTAGGCAAGGGGGAAAAGACATTGGAGACTGTACTCAGCATGGCCAAATACTATGTAGTGATATATTTCTTAGAGAGCTCAATTCAGGAACATGATAGCAGAGAAAACAAATACTGTCAGCCTTCTTTAAGAGTGAGAACATAACAGTGAATATTTAAATGATTTGGCCTTAGTTTTCTGAATTTTTATTCACTGAACTATCCATTCATTAGACTTATCTATTCTAGTTTTCCAAGATAAGGCATTCCAGAAGATAAATGAAATTCTCTTCTTTTATGATTCAGAAAAACAAGAGATGGCTATACAAGATGCATGAACACAAAGTATCTTGAAATCCCAGAGACATTCATTTGGGCATTCATTAATTTATTCATTCATTCAATAATCATTTATAGAGTCTTTTATGAACCATGTACTATAAGCTAGGTCCTGGGAATACAAGGAGGGGAAGCAGACAATTGAGTTTACTTTTGTCCGTTGAATTCTGTCCAATTTGCCTATGGTACTTGGTTGGTTGAAATTCCTAAAGTTATCTTCTAGGATTATCAAGCTTCTTTCTACCCTCAACTATTTCCCTCCTTACAAAAACATTACACACACCATAAACTGAGAAAATTATCAGTCCAGGGAGACTCATTCCTTCTGCTATGAAGAATTCCTATATTGTCAGCAATATTCAGCTGACAAGCCACAGGGTAAAACTATTCTGAGCATTTTTGACATCTGTAGCTTCTGATTATACCCCACATTCTTTCTGATGGAACAGTGAGAGTGGCCAAGACAGCAGCCTTCCTTCAGGACACATTTCCCCAGCCGAGAAGTTCCTAAAATCATAGGAAAGCAATCTAACTTCATATCTGACAGGTATTTATTTTTTCCAACCCTACAGACTGCTTCTAAGGACAAACTTTTCTAGACATATAATTTTAAGGGGAAAATATCAATATTTGAAACAAACAAGTATGCTTGAATGTCACTCTATCTTATGATTCACTTGTTATTCCTAGGGTGTTCTCCAGCAGGTTAAGTGGGCTATTGAACACAAAAAATCCTGGATTTCTGACATCTTCTATTACCCTAAACTGATTGAAAATCAGTTTTTCTTCTGTTGAGATGAATTACTTGACAGTCAGTAGAAAAATTCTTCCCATGGGTTTCTCCTTTCTGAAACCTTTCCCACCCTTAGTCCTCAGAAATATACTTTGGTGAGTTTCTCTCTATCCCAAGGCATTATTCATATAATCCAAGACAAACTGAAAAAGATTTGATGACTAATTTGCAATGGTCTGAGGTACCTGAAATATTTTATTCATTTTATTTTTATATTTCTTTGAAATAAATACACTTACTATCCTAAGGGTAACTCCAATATTAAAAAGAGTCACATTTATTACATATATACCAGAGCCTATATCCCAAAATAGAATTATTTATGAGAAACCTTAACGCAAATAAAAATACTAAACCCTCAGGGCCTCTTGTGCTTTTATATTTGACATCTCCTCTTTTCAAATATTCATGTAGAATAGTCTAAAGTAGCAACTTTGAGATGTATTGGATAAAACACTTTCCCAAGCCACTTTATTGTCGCTGGGGTGTTTTCTCAATCTAGATCTCAATAACAATCTTTCCCCTAAATTAAGCAAGGATATCTGTCAAACCACTTGTGAATGCTAGCATTTGTTCAGTTTCTTTAGCTTACTTTAGAGCAATCACATGTTACCACATTTCCAGCATCAGAGATAAAGTTTAGATCAATTTTATCACATGTTGATTCTAAAAGTCTTGGTCTCGTGGGAGGCTGCGATATCTGACACAACTCACAATACATTTTCCCACTGCTTCATGCTCCATGTATAAAAAATCCATTTGCCACCCACTTCCCCAAATTTAGAACTTTTTAGAACTGTTTAAAAATAGTTTTATAAGTGAATTCACCTACTTTATTTTTCAGGCCATAGATTCTAGCTGTCATATCAATTAAGGTCTTAATGCTTTCTGTTTTCTTTACCTTATAGTAAACCTCAGATTGATAAGCTTTCTAATAATTCTGAAATTTCACATTACTATATTAGTAGGGCTTCTCAATTCAAATTGAAATTTAGCTTAAGATATGAGAAACTGTTTCAGAAGAAAAGGTCATTTTTATGCGCAAAGATGAAATGATGTTTTCTATTATTATAAAAGGCAAAAATGAACTAATACCTAATGCAAAATGAGCATTAGAGAAGATATACGAGGGGTCTTCAACAAGTTCATGAAAAATGAATATTATGAAAAAACTATGCATGGATTTCAATTTTTTGCACCAAAGTAAACTCGTACTAACTTGTTATAAGATGTCTGAACAAGATCAAGTTTGAGGCACTAAGAAAGATAAGACATCGGTTTGAAAGGAGTCCTTATCAGAGCAACATGAATTCTGCTAAAATTGAAGCAAGAACAAACATGATATTTACGGTAAAGTTTGGGTGGAAGAATGATGAAATCATTGCTGTTTTATGAAAAGTTTATGAAGACAATGCCCCAAAGAAAGCATCAATTTACAAATGGATATTTCATTTTAGGAAGGGGCAAGACAATGTTGAAGATAGAGCCTGCAGCAGCAGACCATTCACATCAATTTGTGAGGAAAAAAAAAATTCATCTCCTGTGTGCCATAATGATTCACAGCACAAACAACAGCCAACACCATAGACATCTCAATCAGTTCATCTTACGCAATTCGACTGAACAATTAAAGTTAAACAAACTTTGCATTCAATGGGTGACAAAACCATTGTGCCCAGATCAGCTGCAGAAAGAGCATATCTTTCAAGGGAAATTTTCAACAAGTGGGATCAAGTTTCTGGAGCATCTCTTCAAAGAATTGTAACAGAAGATGAAACACGGCTTTACCAGTCTGATCCTGAAGACAAAGCACAATCAGAGAAATAGCTACCAAAATATAGAAGTGGTCCAAGTCAAGGCGAAAGTGGACTGGTCAAGAGTAAAGGTTATGGCAACAGTTTTTTTTTAAATGCTCAAGGCATTGTGCTTGTTGACTTTCTGGAGGGTCAAAGAATGATAGTATCTGCTTGTTGTGAGTGTGTTTTCAAAAAGCAAGCCAAAGCTTTAGCAAATGATCAGAAAAGTTTCACTAGAAGGTCCTTCTCCACCACAACAATGCTCCTGTTCATTCCTCTCATCAAACAAGGGCAATTTTCTTTAATATTTCAAATTCTTTAGTGAATTTTTCTTCCAATTCCTGGATTTTTTTTTG
>NW_012137414.1:4032416-4032954 GCF_000956105.1 Propithecus coquereli
AAACATACAACTTCCCGCTGTTCTTCCAAGACACTGTAAAATTGCATTCCTCTAAGCTTTTGTACATATTGGCGCCTTTCCCCTAAAATGTAATCCCTACTCCTCCATATCTCCAGTTCCTCATCTGGTAAATCTTTACGTTCTTTGAGATTCAATTCAAACATCACCCTTCCCCCTACCCTAAGCAGAATCATTCATTTCCTTTTGCAATATATGCCTTTGCTATTGTATATGCACCATGTTACATTATATTATCTACTACACAGTGCACTAGATTGTGAAATCATTAAGTGTATTGTCTGTTTCTTCATTTTTCTATTCTCTACCCTTAACCCAATCTCATACATATAATAGGTAAATAGTATAGTTTGTTAAATGAATATCAAAAGCCCCAGTTTTGGAGGAAACTATATGTTTGTCCTATCTTAGCAGTCACCTTCAGTAGTAACCTGCTTTAGTATAAATATGATTAATTAAGAGTGCATGCATATACCCGTCCCCAAGAAAGTTATGAAGAAAATACTACTTATTTACTGAA
>NW_012137414.1:4033576-4040476 GCF_000956105.1 Propithecus coquereli
GTTCATAGCAGCACAATTCACAATTGCAAAGATGTGGAAACAACCCAAGTGTCCATCAATACATGAGTGGATTAATAAACTGTGGTATATGTATACCATGGAGTACTATTCAGCTTTAAGAAACAATGGTGATATAGCACCTCTTATATACTCCTGGAAAGCAGTGGAACACATTCTACTAAGCCAGGTATCCCAAGAATGGAAAAACAAGCACCACATGCACTCACCATCAAACTGGTATTAGCTGATCAACATTTAAGTGCACGTATAAGAATAACATGTATTGGATGTTGGGCAAGGGCGGGGGGAGGAGGGGACGGTCATATGCACAAACAATGAGTGCGATGCGTACCTCCGGGGGAATGGACACACTTGAAGCTTGGACTTGGGGGGGGAGGGAGGGTAAGGGCATCATACGTAACCTAATCATCTGTACCCCCATAACATGCTGAAATAATAATAAAAAAAAAGACATGTAAAAAAAAAGGGGCAATTTTGAGAGAGTTTTGATGGGAAATCATTAGGAATCCAGTTTATAGTCCTGATTTGGCTCGTTCTGACTTCTTTTTGTTTCCTAATGTTAAAAAATCTCTAAAGGATACTCATTATTCTTTAGTTAATTATGTAACAAAGACTACGTTGACATGGTTAAATCCCCAGGACTCTCAGTTCTTTAGGGATGGACTAAATGGCTGGTATCATCACTTACAAAACTGTCCTGATCTTGATAGAACTTACGTTGAGTAATAAAATTTATAATTTTTATCTTTTAATTACATTTTCCACAAACTTTTTTTGAAGTATCCTTATATAATATGTTCAAGAGGCAAATTTACCAATTTCTGTATTTTCTATTTATTTATCAAATAATTACCAAGCAAGTCATATATGCCTAGCATAGTGCATGCTTAGGTATTTTTGCTTGTCTCTATGAAAGTGATGAAAGTGTAGGACTTTAAAAAAACTGAAAATAGATATTTAATATCAGATACATAATATTATCATTGGTGCATATAACCAGAATATATCTTGAATTGTTCACATCAAAATTTTTAAATAGTTCAGAAAAAAACACACATTGCTAGTCACCACTCACTAGGATCTTGAGAAGAGAAAATAAAAAATAAAAATACAAACAAATCAATACAGAAATATTCACTATAGATCATTGAACCAAATGATCTGGGACAAAATTTAAGAAAAACAATTTGATACTGCCTTGATGTCACAGTTCGCATTGTCAAATTAGATGGAATTGTCAAATATAATATACTATATGAGAAAAAGTGTGTGTGAAAACTAGGAAGAAGATATAACCTGAATTTGCTGCCAAGGAGAAGTTATAATGAATGTAATAAAACATCTTTTTTATGGAAAAAATATGGAAAGACAGTAGCTGTTCTACTCCATTAATCTCCTTCGAGGTTAACAGGTGCAGTACCAGTTGGCTGCAAAAACTCTTGTCAATGCATTGCTCAGACTATCCCATCTGCTTCTCACTATTTGCTATATGCAAAAGCACGTTAATAATGGCTACTGCATATCATCATTTCATTTTATTATTTGCTATCTCAACTGTGCCAACATGCTAGAAAGGAATCAAGCTTACTATAATTTTAATATACTAAGACATTTATTAATAAACCATTTCTGGAATTTAAGATCTTTATGGACTCATAACAGAAAAAAGGTGCAACAGGTTCCTTTCAGCCCAATCCATTCAATCAACGTACAAAAATACCAATGAAATTTCTCCAAGGTCCTATGAGAACATTGGATCCAAGGATTTCAGAGTTGAATGGAAACTGTTTTCTTCAAATGAAACCTGACCCAGAAGCCCAATATGAAACGACAAAGAGTGAGCTATTTATTAAATAGCTAAAGGAATGCTGGTGCTGGTGGCAGTGGGCATGTGGTCTCCCCCCTCACCCAGGAGATGATCCTTGAAACACTCCTAGGAACCACCAAGGCTCCAGTGAGAATACTTTAAAATTCCCTAATGTTCTCCAATTTATAGTTTGTGTACCAAACCTATCCACAACATTCCTTAAATAGGTGTAAATCCCCCACCCTATGACCCAGTGGAAGAGAACTCACTACTTCCAGATTAAGCTTTTTTCTATATTTGGCCAACTCTGTGACCAAGTTTTTTTTTTTTTTTTTTTTTTGGGGGGGGGTTTGTTTCAATTTTTATTGGACATCTGGTTCCCTTTTCTTTCTTCTCACTCTAATAAGAATATACTTCAACCCATCTCCACCAAAGAGCTTTTTGAATATTTGAAAATTGCTAATACATTCCTAAAATTATCAGTTGCTTTCTAGACATGCTCCAATTTTTCAGTGTCTCATTTAAATTACGTTTCTCAAAGCTAAGCAGCACAGATTTGGTCTGATGAACATACTTTTAGTGTCAACAAAAAGGGTGTTCTGGGCATCATTTCAATTGCCATGCTATATTCATTTCCTTGTATGTATGTATGTATGTATGTATGTATGTATTTATTTATTGTATCTGTATCATGTCGGAGTCATAAACTCCCATGCTTTTATTTTCCTTAAATTAACATGTCATTTCTGCTCTAGGATATATTTAATACCAATGAGGGAGATAGAGGAATGCCAACTAAAGAAATTATATTTTCCCAATTCAATTCTATCTCAAGTTATCAAGCAAATATTTCAGTGCCTAGTATGTGTCAGGCATTTGATAAATAGCAAAAAGCAAAGTATACATAGTCTACACCTTCATGGTGCATTCGTACAGTAGAAGAAATGTAATAGTTAACATGTATTGGTAACTCATGACATAAGTGTATAGGAAACTGAGGCTTGGTTTATGGTCAAGCTGGAATATATAAGCCTTGGTTTGTTTGATTCCAGAGACAGCTATATTAACCACTAAGCCAAAGTGAACACTATCACCTATTGTAATAGTCTGATGACTCCTTTGAGTATGGATTCTTGCATCTGGAACTCTAGAAGATATTGTGATTCAAGGGCCTTGGAACAGGGGAAGAAAAATAAAAGGTGAGAGACCTTTTCAGAGCCAGAGTACAGCCTAAAATGAAGAAAAAATGAATGATCCACATCAGAAACCAAAGGTAGGAATAACAATTCAGAAAGAAAACTCTGATTTGCCACAGAGGAAAAAGAAATATGGCAGACATAATGTCTGATGGCACAGGCTTCAGATGTGATAAGAAATACACAGCTGCAAAGTCAGGCTGTTTTCAGTTAATCAAGAGAAGCCTGATCATCAGAAGCATTAGGCAATGTCTATAAAAATATAATAATGAAATAAAATCATAAATCGCTATAAATTTTTAAGTGTTAATTTTACTTTATAAAATAATTTAAGAACGATTTTTTTTTTAATTTCAGAATATTATAGGGGTACAAAGATTTTGGTTACATGGATTGCTTTTGTACTGCTTGAGTCAAAGTTATAAGTGTGCCCATCACCCAGATACTGTACACTGTAACCATTAGGTATGATTTCACCTACCCCCTCCTGCCCCCTCCTACCTGCATGATTTCCATTGAATTTTACTTCCTTTTGTGCACATGAGTGCCAATCAGTTAGTTCCAATTTAATAATGAGTACATGTGGTGTTTGTTTTCCATTCTAGCGATATTTCATTTAGGACAGTAGTCCCCGATCTTTTTGGCACCAGGGACCAGTTTCATGGAACACAATTTTTCCATGGACGAGGGATGGGGCGGGGGTGGAGTATCATGGTGGGGTGTGGTGCCAAGCTCAGGCAGTCATGCGCACCCTGTTCCCTAACAAGCCACAGCCGGGTAATGGGGCTGCACCCCGGGGGGTGGGGACTGCATACTTAGGAGAATGGTCTCCAGCTCCGTCCAGATTGCTGCAAAAGGTATTAATTCATGTTTTATGGTTGAGTAGTACTACATGGTATACATATACCACATTTTATTAATCCACTCATGTACTGATGGGCTCTTGAGTTGATTCCACATTTTTGTGATTGTGAATTGTGCTGAATAAACATTTTAGTGCAAATGTCTTTTTGATAAAAGTACTTTTTTTTCTCTGGGTAAATACCCAATGGGATTTCTGGATCAAATGATGAGTGTACTTTTAGTTCTTTGAAGTTTCTCCGTACTACTTTCCATAGAGGTTGCACTAGTTTGCAATCCTACCAACAGTATATAAGTGTTCCTTTCTCTCTGCATCCATGCCAACATCTATTGTTTTGGAACTTTCTGATAAAAGAAATTTTAACTGGGGATAGCTGATATCTTATTGTGGTTTTGAATTGCATTTCTCTAATGAATAATGATGTTGAGCATTTTTTCATATATTTATTGGCCATTAGTGTATCTTGTTTTGAAAAGCTTCTGTTCATGACTTTTGCCCACTTTTTAATGGGGTTGTTTGATTTTTTTACTGGCTGACTTGCTTAATTTCTTTGTAGATTCTGGTTATTAGCCCTTTATCAGATGTATAGCATGCAAATATTTTCTCCCATTCTGTAAGTTGTCTATTAGCTCTATTGATTGTTTCCTTGCCTGTGCAGAAGCTTTTTAATTTACTCAAGTCCCATATATTTATTTTTGTTCTTGCTATAATTGCTCTTGGGGTCTTCTTTATAAATTATTTGCCTAGGCCGATATCTATAAGAGTTTTTCCAACATTTTCTCGTAGAATTCTTACAGTTTCGTGTCTTAGATTTAAGTCTGTTATTCCTCTTGAATTAATTTTTGTGAGTGGTGAGAGATATGGATCCTGTTTCAATCTTCTAAATGTGGCTATACAATTTTCCCAGTACCATTTATTGAATAGGGATTATTTTTCCCAGGGTATATTGCCGTCTACTTTGTCAAAGATCAGATCGCAATGTGTGGATGGCTTTATATTTGGGGTTTCTGTTCTATTAAATTGGTCTATTTCTCTATTTTTTTTTGCCTGTAGCATGCCATTTTGGTTACTATCGACTTGTAGTATAGCTTAAAGTCTGGTAAAATGATGCCTCCAGAGTTGTTCATTTTGTTGAAGCTTGCTTTGGTTATTTAGGCTCTTTTCTGGTTCCAAACGAAGAGGGGAATTATTTTTTCTAGATTTGTGAAAAATGATGTTTGTATTTTGATGGGGATTGCATTGAATCTGTAAATCATTTTGGATAGTATGGACATTTTAACAATGTTGAATCTGCCAATCCATGAACATGATATGTTTTTCCGTTTGTTTACATTATCTGCAATTTCCTTCCTTAGTGATTTGTAGTTCTCTTTGTAGAGATCTTTTACCTCCTTGGTTAAATATATCCCTAGGTATTTTATTTTCTTTGTAGCTATTGTGAAAGGTATTGTGTCTTTGATTTGATTCTCACCTTGACTCCGGTTTGTGTATAGATATGCTACTGATTTGTGTACACTGATTTTATAAACTGCTGTGCTGAATTTATTTATCAATTTCAGGAGTCTTTTGGTGGATGACATCTTAGGCCACAAAACATGTGTCAACAAATTAAAAAAAAACAGAAATTATAACATGTATCTTCTCAGACCATAGTGGAATAAAATTAGAAATCAATTCCCACAGAAACACTCACTTCTACATGAAGTCATGGAAATTAGACAACCTACTGCTGAACAATTATTGAGTCAAGGAGGAAATTAAGGTTGAAATAAAAAGATTCCTCAAACTAAATGACAAAGGGGACACAAGTTATCAAAATCTGTGAGATTCAGCAAAAGCAGTCCTAAGGGAAAAATTCTTATTCTTAAATGCCTACATCAAAAAGACAGAAAGATCACGAATCAACAATCTAATGAATAATCTCAAGGAACTAGAAAAGGAAGATCAAACCAAACCCAAATCCAGCAAAAGAAAAGAAATAACTAAGGCCAGAGCAGAAGTAAATGAAATAAAAAAACAAACCAAAAAAATACAGAAGATTAATGAAACAAAAAATTGGTTCTTTGAAAAGATAAACAAAACTGATAGACCTGTCTCTAGATTAACCAGAAATAGAAAATAAAGGAACCAAATTAGCTCAATCAGAAGTGAAAAGTGGAGATATTACAACTGATAACACAGAAATACAAAAATATCATCCGTGAGTACTATAAAAATCTATACGCACATAAACTTTAAAATGTAGAGTAAACAGACAAATTCCTAGAAACATAAAACCTCCCAAGGCTCAATCAGAAAGAAGTAGAATTCCTGAAAAGACCAATTATGAGCAACAAAATTGAAGCAGCAATAAAAAATCTTCCAATAAAAAAAAGTCCCAGACCAGATAATTTCACAGCAGAATTTTATCAGACCTACAAAGAAGAATTGGTACCCATACTGCAGAAATTATTTAATAACATTGAGAAGGAAGGCATCCTCCCCAACTCATTCTATGAGGCCAATATCACCTTGATACCAAAGCCAGGAAAGGACACAACAACAACAACAATAAAAAAGAAAACTATAGACCAATATCTTTATGAATACAGATGCAAAAATCCTCAATAAAATTTTAGGAGACTGAATTCAGCAGCACATCAAAATATAATCCACCATGACCAAGTGGGCTTCATCCCAGGGATGCAAGGATGGTTCAACATATGTAAATACATAAATGTGATTTACCACATAAACAAAAGCAAAAACAAAGTTCATGTGATCATTTTAATAGATGCAGAGAAAGCATTCGACAAAATTCGGCACCCTTTTATGATAAAAAGCCTTAATAAAATAGGCATAGATGGAACATATCCAAAAATTTTAAAAGCCATATATGACAAACCCACAGCCAACATTATACTGAATGGGGAAAAGTTCAAAGTATTCTCACTCAGAACTAGAACAAGAACTATTATTTTGGAACTATCATATGTATATAGTAGGAGAAACCAAATATGTAATTATATTAATGT
>NW_012137414.1:4040882-4044971 GCF_000956105.1 Propithecus coquereli
ATATTAATTCCGACCTCTTGATCCAAGTGATGATCTAAGTGGTGGCTATCTATATTTATGGCATCTATACTTTTCTTATTCATATTATGTTTCAATAACAAAGTTTATTAAAAATAAATGAAACTAAAATATATAGCAAGAGTTTAAGAAAACTGAAGGACTAGAATAAAGAGAAATTCTTTCTTCAATAAACATAGTGCTTTTGAATCACTATTGCAAATTTTATTTCCTTTAAGTTCTAAGAAACACCTTATCTGTACCAAAAACCTCTAAATCTTCAGGCAGTAGGGGGGCTACTATGAACTGAATTATAACTTAAATGTTGATACTCAAACACAAGTTCCTCCCACTATTTAATATTTACCTGAGGACTGTCAAAACCTTAATGGGAAATCCTTCTACTTATTATATCTCTAAGTTATCTAACAATCTTTTCTGTTAAGAAAAGGTGTATTTTGACCCTTCAAAATATATCTCTCTGTTTTGACCTTTCTGTTAAGATTACCATCTTTAAAGTAAAATGTCCATCCATTCAATTAATATTTATTAAGATCAGGGTTGCAAATAGTATTTACCATTTTTATTTCTTTCACATATATACAAAATATGAATTCGACCTTGAAGTTTTTTACCAGAGAAGTAATATTATTAGTTTATTACCTTATTCACTTAACTTCTTTATGCTACCTAGATAAACATTTTTAACCAGAACTTACGTTATTACAATTATAATCTACATTAATACAAACCCACTATTTAGGAGAATTAAACATTATTTCAGGTATTATAAATGCAGCTTTAATATAGAAAGCTTCTTTAAAACAGGCATGCAGGAGTATTTTGAGGGATGGGGGTGAGATAATTTTTAATATGTCAGAAGGCAGCACATTTAATGAACTATGTGATGATCTTAATAAGTGTTCACTTAATTAATTTTTATTTTTTCTGAATTACAAAGCAATAAAATATATTAGTAAGATAATAACTTATAGCAATGTTCCAGATACAGTTTAAAGTAACCTACTTAATCTTCAAAACAATCCTATGGGATATATGTTTATGATTCCTTTTCTAGATAAGTAAACTGAGGCACAAAGAAGGTAAATGACGTGCATGAGAGCGTGCATTGCATAAAGTAGAAGACACCTGATTTGAACCCAAGCAATCTGGCCTCAGAGCCCAATTCTTAACAAGTACATTCCGGTGTCCTTAGATCCAGGTAATCTTCTCATCCAAACCCAGTTGTGTTCTATGTTGTTAAGTACAACACATCCTTGTGGGTTTTCAGATTCTAGTCTTATTCATTGTCTTAGAGATTTTATTTATTTGTAAATTAAACTGAATCCTGCCATCTTAACACATTTTGTAAGCCCTTACCAAACATTTCAATTCTTCTAGTTTTCTTCAATACCTGGCACAATTGTCCAAATTGACGTTTCCAAGTTCTCTTCCTCCCTCTTGACTTGACATCACTGAGAACTAAAATCTGACTGCCAAGATCCTTATTGGGACTCAGGTTTTCTTATAGCTTCCCTTTTCTTCCAGGATTTGAAAAAGCCCTGCATGCTGAAGCCCAGCAACTTGATATAAACTTCAAAAGACTAATTACTACAACAAATCATGTACAGGCATTCTTCCTGCCTGGAGCTGCCGCTACAGGGGCCATTCAGACAATCAACTGGAACTCCTGCATCTTCCATGCTGCACTCTAGGAAATAACTACAACTGTGATATTGATGTCTATTCCAACTATAAACCAGAGAATTCATCAGATTGCCACTGTTGTCCTTACTCCACCATATAAACATGCTTAGAGCTTCTCAACTGGCTGCCTTCTGGACTCACAAACTGGATTTACAGTCTTCTCCAACCATCAATTTTTGTTTTTCTTTTTGTTTCCATAGAGATGCCCCTCATTAAATGCCTGATCATGTATATCATCCAGAAAATATGCTCTCCTACCAAGTCGCAGCAGATGATTTAGCTAGTCCTTAATAAATAAAAGACAATGAAATGACAAACAGACTTAGATTGTTCATAAAAAAAGAATGTGTTCTCTTTCCTTGAACAAGACTGGGAACCAAAAAAATATTCTCTCCTTGACCAAGCTCTAGCCAGGCTTCTCTGAGCCTTCTTCTTGACTAGGACTCAACCCTGGCCTATAAAGACTTAAACAAAACACTAACATAGCTTCTAACAGTTCAAGGCCACATGCCTAGGATGATTCTGGCATCATTTAAAGTGCATGCCTGAGAAAATTCATGGCTCCCTAAAGAATTTACAGTTTGTTCCAGCCAAAACCTGAAGATACAGCCTCTCGGCCTCTTTGGAAGGGCAAGCGCCTAACTTCAATAAGTGCCAGTTAGAAAACCCAGAGGGGTTTTACGTGGACTAATGCCACTTTTGCACTTTTTGAAATTTTTCACTTCCTTGACTCTAAGGAGCCTTCACACACCCTCATTCTCCCTTTGAAATGCCAGCCACCTCTGTACAAATTGAAGGTGAGTTCAGTTCATGCTGTACTCTTCCCTACTGTAATAGCATATTACTGATTAAAATCTGTCCTTACCCCTTAAACTGATGTCCAGCTTTGTTTATCTTTGAGGTTGTTTGATTGGTTTGGTTTCAGTTTGTCAAGGTCATATGATTTTCAGAACTGGAATTCTCTCTCCAGGAAAGAAGCTGTAACCATTTCATCCATTTGTTTTTCTGGCACATAATTTGTTTTAATTACTATTTTTTTTCTTTGAATAGCAGAACCAGTTTTGTCCTCTTGTAGTAGTATTAGCTAAAAGCTGGAAAAATGTTGGAAGTATAAGAGCAAAACATAAGCTTCCCTGGTTATTTTATAGAATCAGAATGATGGGCCTCATGCTTATTGATAGCAAGCAGCAATGTATTTAATAGTTTTCCTTTTTCTTATGCTATTACCTTCTAAAGATACTATTCTCCAATCCATATGGCATTCAATTTGTGACCCCTATTAAATAAAAACAGAATAGACTACTTTTAGAATGTTAATGAGAACATTCTTTATCTATTTCCTGATGAGAAATATAGCATACTTCATTTATGAAACATATTCATAATTTCCAGACTGTTTTGATCTTGCTTTCATTCTAGGTGCCATTCCAATGGACTAAGAGTCAGAGTCTTGAATATATAGATTTTATTTTAAATAATGGGATTATGATTTAATTACCCTTTCTCCATTTTGGCAATCTTCTCTATAAATCTTTAACCTAACCTTTAGCCCTGTACCTTCATGCAAATCTTTTTCACTTATTTCACTGATGGGCAGTTTTTCAGTTTCACCTTAGGTTAGACTAATGCATTTATAGACTCTTATTCTGAGTTCATTAAAGATCTTGGTCAGGGACCAGAAGGTGACCATTAGGATACAAGTGAATCTTTCTTTCTAGTCTACATCTGTCTATTGTTTGGTCTCAAAATGTCATGACATGTAGATAAAACCCTGCACACAAATGTCAATGAACATGCCAAGAAAGGAAACATGATCATTTCATTGCAATGTTTGTAAAAAAAATACCTATTTAAACATCAGGAGTACTGCATGATTAGACTTGATATATTTGTTGAATAGTATAGTTTATTTTTTCATACAATTATATGTGTTAGTTATAGACACTTTGGAAGCTACATAATATAGAAGAACAAAATATATATTGCTGCCATTCTGAAAAAATCTTATTAGAAGATAAGGTATTTCATCACAGATTTTGTTTTGTTTTGTTTTAGTCTGGCTTGGTTTCTGGCTTTTGTTATTGCTTTATTTTGTCTATATAGGCAGATACCCATTTACTTTCTTTCTTTGATTTTTTTGTTTTTCTCCTTTGTTGAAAGATTTGACTTTATAAACTGTTGAAGTATGAAAGATTGGCTGGGTATAATGTGTACTTAATAAAGGATTTTTTTTAAATAAAAGATCTTGCTTTTTTATTTTTTTAATACTATGTTTGATTCACCCATTCTATTTAACTTCAGCATTCAGTTACTCCCACCACTGTTAATATTTTTAATCCTGCATTATACATTTTGTTTTAGGTTTAATATACATTCTTTATAAAT
>NW_012137414.1:4056002-4056569 GCF_000956105.1 Propithecus coquereli
GGATAAAGTGAGGATGGTTAATGGGTGCAAACAGTATAAAGCTTCTTTACATGGACTACCACCAATCTCTGCCCATTTATATTACCTATCTCTCTACCATCTATTTTCCTATTACCTAGCCACAGAGAAAATCAATATACATCTATACTTTTACACTTGTGAAAACATGCATGAATGGCAGAAGGGCAAACTCCTTGAAGAAGAATCGCTATGTAAATATGCAATTATACTTTCATTTTTGAAAGATAACACTGAATTGATCTCAAAAGTCTGGACTTATTTGTGTTACTCTATAGTCAATGATAACTTTTGTCCTCACACTCTCGTTTCCAGTGTGCATTTGCAAGCATTTTATTAATATCTTTGTCAATATGATAGGAGAGAAATTTTTTAAATTCTTAAAGGATGATTTTCTTAGCCAATTGTATTTCATTTAGTTTAAATGCTTATTCATGTCTTTTGCTATCATTCTTAGACTTTTTCTTATTAAGTTTTAAATTTCAAAATATTTAAAATAATTTTGTTATTCCTAAATATATTTTCTATTATTTTACAAATTTTGTTAAG
>NW_012137414.1:4056619-4061342 GCF_000956105.1 Propithecus coquereli
ATAAGACAAAGCCATTAGGACAATGCTTGTGTCCTAGAAACTTGATAAATCTTTTAAATGTTGAATCACATTTTAATTAATCAATACCCATAATACCATTAGTCAAAATAACTGCTTTTTATTAAGATTTTGTTTTACAGTTCTCTGCATATTTTAATGAGCATATTATAAAGAAAGCAATATTGTTTTTCCTTTTTAATAAGGACACACTATTTTATACTGAACTTATCATTGAAATAATCTCAAATAGTTATTATGAACTGTTTTTGAACTATTTGAATGTACACCTTTACTGCTATGTAATTTCCAGGCCTACATGCATTTGTGTCTAAGATTTCCTCAGCTGTTAAAGCATTACCAGTTGCCATTTGGCTTCGTCTAACGATAACAAGAATGAAATCATTCCAATTATACACATATTATACTTGTGATAAACGATTTTCAGTTATAAGAATACAACTTTTCTTTGTTATGGATAATTTTATTGTAATGACATGTTTTAGACTGAAACTTAAGTTTCCTAACCTTATGACTTGTGGTTTTGGTTGTGGGATAATGACAACAGCATACTATAAAAGAATATTATGAAGAATATTATATTAATATTGTTACTGGCAGAAGCTGATAACGCAAAAGCATAGGACTACATGATGGCAAAAAAACGGTTATAGTGTAGACATAAGTTATTTTACAAAGGTTTTAATAGAGAAAAGCAGTGAAGTAATTGAGTCATCACAACATATATAGAAAATAAATGCATGCTAAAAATAAAAGAACTTGCACCATTGTAGCTAGTATAATACTACATTCACATCACAAAAGTCCATTTCATTTATCCAAAACAACACTGGCAAGCACATTAAGGTTATACATTTGAATTTTATTGCTTTTCTGTACTTGTGTTCTATCTGATTTGAAAATATTATTTGGTGTTATAGATCTATATGCCCTTTAATCATAAAGGGTGTGCCCTTTGTTTTATATTTGTGCTTATGTAAGTAACTTTTAATAACAGCTTTAGTCAGCATTGGTTGAGCATAGGAATTTTTTATTTCTTTTAATTGGCCTGTTTATTACTCAAGTTTGAGTAGCACTGCACTATACCAGGCATCAAGTAAAATGTCTTAACACTGGGGAAATCTGAGCTTGGTTCCTTCTAGGAAAACACTATTCAGGAGAAACAGGGTGGATTGATATACACATTCACATACATCTCCATTCATACAGGAAGTCTGAAGTATTTGTAAATTTATCATTTTATTAAAATAAAATATGTCTCACAACATTTTTGGGCAGATGTTACTGATCTGGCTTAGTATTAAATAATAATTAACTTCCTGTGCTTGATGTGCTTGGAGGCAATATTACTGTAATACAAGCCAAGACATTAGTTCTACTATGGTTGAGTTAGCATGGAAAGTAACACCAGAGGACAAAATGAATTAGAACAAATGAAAACTTTATATAATACCCTGAACGGTACTACTCTAAGACAGGGGCAAGAAAGAAATGGTGATGATGTGAGATGTGAGATGTGACCCGATGAATGCCTTTCATAAATTTACACCACCTCTGAAAATGCCTTCTTGCTGCAAGGAGAATCAGAAGTTCTAGAACATGTGTTAATATACCATAATCTAGGAGGCCAAAGACAATTATACCACTCTTTTGGACCAAATTTATATATATACAAATGAACACAGATTCCACATATACATACATACATGCATATGTGTGTATTATAGCTTGAGTTTCACAATAAAACTGTGTCAAAAGTCAAGACAGTTCACACAAACAGAAAAAACAATGAAATAATATAGAAATGGGCAAGTATACAAATAAAGATAAATATAAATTATGATAATAGACTTCAGGGGATATGAGTCTATCTTCTTTATCCTGAAATAAATAAATTAAGATAACCTACATTACAAGAGGACAGGTTGAGGTTACATATTATGGCATATTTTATATATCGTCATTCAATAGTTGTGAAAGTGTTGATGATGCCAGCCCTAGTTATCCAAATTTTCAGAAGCAAAATCCCTGTTCAAATTGGAAATTTGTTTAGTTTTAGGATGGGGTCTAATATCCTACCTTTTCTCTTTGTACACAACACATTTGAATGTGCTAACCATATAATAAATTATCAATAACTACTGTTTTGATTGATTATATTAGTCTGAATATAGAAGTGAGGAACGTTTGCTGCTTCATTGCTTCCTTGTCAACTCCTAGTAAATTTTAATCACTAAATAATTGTCCTGAGTGTACAAATAGTCCAGAGAGAAAAGTTATATCTACATCTCAGGGATGCCCATTGCTAATCTGCAATCAAAGTTCTATGTGGCCTATGAAAATTTATTAGTGTCATATCAAAAGGACTCAGGAGCCAAGGTAAAGAGGCTTCCATTGGATAAAGATGGAAAAATATGAAATCAATAAGGATAATAAAAACAAAAGATTGAAACACATAATTTTTATTTAAACGTATTTAAATGTATGCATTCATACATACATATGTACATACATACATCACTGGTAATCTTTGGAGGAGACTAAGGAATTAATTTATTATTTTGAAAACGGTTCTCTTTGGGGAGAAGTGAAGCATTTATTTTGCTTTTCCCATATGAACTGTACTACAAGGCAACCAAATAGATAATGTAGTTCTCTTTATAGAACTACTCCAGCAAATAAATGAAGAAGTGATGATAGTATATTATTATTTTGCAACTCATAATGAAATAATCAAGAAAATGATCAATGGCTACTAATATCAAACATTCACTTCTTGATGAAATAATACAACACTATGTATAAAGTCATAGTGCAAAAAAAAAAAAAATGAATCTGACTATGAGTAGCCCTCTAGACCTAGCTGCCAATTTTCCAGAAGCACAGGAAACAGAGAAACATGTTACACAATACCACGTGGATGCAATCAACGAAATCTAGACAAAAGGTCCTGTTTCTTCAAAGAGAGTGAGAGAGAGAGAGAGAGAGAAGAAGAAGGAGGAGGAGGAGGAGGAAGAAGAAAGGAGAGGAGAAAGAGGAGAGAGGAATCCTATAGGATAATCGGGAAACATAAGCACGGTTTTATCATATTAAGAAAATATTTTCCTGGGTATGACAGCAACATAGTGTTTATGTTTGAAAACAGTTTCCATTAGAGATAAGAGCTGAGATTTTAGAGTAAAAGTGATATACTTTCTGGAATTTGCTTCAAAACAATTAGAGAATGTTTCGAGAATACTTCTATGCATTCTTCAAGACAATGCCATGTGAAGCCTGCTCTGAATTGCTCTGTTAGCTTTGATTTTTCCCTGTTTTGTGTCAGCATTGTACCTTGCACATCTTACTATTGTTTCATTTTTCACATTTCTCAGTACTATAATTATCTATTTACATATCCATTCTTCTTAACAGACTATCATTTCCTTGAGAGCAAGAATGACCCTTTATTCATCTTTATATTTTAGATATTGATTACAGTCCCTGAGAATTAATGGGTGCTCATCAAATGTTTGTTGAATGAATAAATGAATGTGGGCATTGCTGTTCACCGTTTTCTTCAAAATCTGCTTCTTCTAGTCAGATTATATGGTTTTACTTGAGGCATTTTCAGTTTTTCAACAGGTTTTTTTTTTCTGACAGTGATTTAGCACCACTGAAAGTTTTCAGTTACCTTCCGGTTGTTTTAAAAATGAAATAGCTATTTCTGGTGAAAGGAAATAAGGGTGGAAAGATACTTCGCACTACCAATTTGAGTTTTGAGAGGATCAAATTGTTTCAGCCCAAGGAGTCAATACTGAAGCAACAACCCTAGCAGCTGGAGTGTGCCCTAAGATATTACTCCAAAACATATTTTAACCTTCGTCTGCTTCAAAGATAAATAGATAAATATAAAGTGAGCAAATGCTTTGAAAATAATAAAATTTTAACCTAGGATAACATAGTTGCTACTGTTGAATGAATGTTTGTGTCTACCCCAAAATTTACATGTTGAAATTCTACCCGCCCCCCAAAGTGATGGTATTAGGAGGTGAGGCGTTTGGGAGATGATTAGGTCATGAGGATGGGACTCCATTAATGGAATTAGTGTCTTCATAAAAGAGACCCTGGACATTTCCCTCGCTCCTTCCACCATGTGAGGATTCAATGAGAAGACAGATGTCAATAAGGAAGCAGATTTGCCAGCCACCAAATCTGCTGGTGCCTTGATCTTGGACTTCGCAGCATTTAGAATTGTGGGAAATAACTTTCTATTTTTTTATAAGCCATTCAGTAATATAATATATATATAGCTACCCACTAATATATGTAGTTAATCAATTTTTAAGGTGAAATGGTAACGCACAATCTAAAAAAGAAAAAGACTCCCATGTGTCACCCAGTCCGCTGCCCCGATGCATAGATGAAAATTCAACCACCAAGTTCTACTTCCTATGTGTAAAACTATAAAATGGTTTGTATAACACACAAAAGGCATGTATGTGTTCATAGTGTTTTTATAAAAGTAGAACCACTATACATACATAATCAATTAGAACATGCATGTATGTATATGTTTAGTGTACACATATTATCTATAAGTGTGTGCATATAGTATGTAAATGTGTCTATATGTATATATACATGTATATGTATATATGTTCTACATTTTGAGCAATTAATACAATACAATGATGATATTTCAACATTTTTTCTTATAAATTCATCT
>NW_012137414.1:4061407-4064166 GCF_000956105.1 Propithecus coquereli
AGAACTAGAAGGTTCTTAACACAAAGAAATGATAAATGCCTGAAGTGATGGATACCCCAATTACCCTGATTTGATTAATTCACATTGTATGCTTGTATCAAAACATCATATGTACCCTATAAATATATACAACTATTACGTACTCATAGTTACAAGAAAATAATAAAGTTCATTGTTGAATGAGTTGATTTTTATTGATAAAGCTAACTGATATATACTAAGAAAATATTAGTTTTTAGTCATATTTAATGTCTCCTAATACATACCACATTCTTCATGAAGCTATTCCTGATTCTTTTCCCAATCCTAATAAGCCGTATTTCCTCATTCTCACATAAAATGTTTTTGATACCCTTTTAAAATAATAATATATTCTTACTTGTATCATAATCTTGTGTCCTGTCCTATTGTATTTAAAGACTCATGAGATAGACTTTTTCTTATTAAGTTTTAAATTTCAAAATATTTAAAATAATTTTGTTATTCCTAAATATATTTTCTATTATTTTACAAATTTTGTTAAGCAAAATGGAACTTCTCCTATTGCTTAAGCTACAAATTTAGGATATGACTTTTTTTCTTACTTTATTGCAGTGGGTTATCGGTACTAATATTGCCAACTTAAAAAAAAGATTACAAATGTCTAAATAACAATTCAGTACACTGAGAAATCCCATCTATTGATAAAGTAAGATTTTTTTTCTATAAAGCTAAAATTTTCTCTTGAAAATTTTGAGGCTATTTGGCCATCATTCATTCTTTATTCTGGGCTCATATTTTCATTGACATTACATGAAAATTGCTGTTTGTATAATAAAAAGGAATATGTGCACTTTGGTACATGTATACATAAGTTCATAAATTGCTAAATTCCTGAATGTCACATCGATTTTCTTATTAAAGTCATTACAAGATACAAGTTGATGAAAACCAATTTGTTATCCTACTTTCCTACGTCATTATTAATCTGGTATATTTAATTCTCAAAGAAACCAAGCAGTTCCCTTAGGGGCAATAATAACATTCATTCTTGAATAACTTTGGCCAACTAAAGAAGTGAAAAATCTCCATAATGAAAACTAGGAAACATTGATGAAAGAAATTGAAGGGGACACAAAAACATGGAAAGATATTCTATGCTTGTGGATTAAGAGTCAACATTGTTAAAATGTCCATACCACCCAAAGCAATCGACAGTTTCAATGCAATCCCCATCAAAATACCAATGACATTCTTTTTCACTGAAATAGAAAAAAATAATCTTAAAATTTATATGTAACCACAAAATACCCAGAATATCCAAAGCCATTCTGAGAAAAAAGAGCAAAACTGTAGGAATCATATTACCTGACTTCAATTTATGCTACAGAGCTGTAGTAACCAAAACAGCATTGTATTGGCACGGAAACTCACACATAGGCCAATGGAACCGCAGGGAGAACCCAGAAATAAATCCACATATGTATAGTGAACTTATCTTTGACAAAGATGTCAACAACATACAGTAGGGAAAGGACAGTCTCTTCAATAAACAGTGCTGGGAAAACTGGATATTCATATGCAGAAGAATGAAACTAGACCCTTATCTCTTTCTATATACAAAAATGAAATCAAAATGTATTAATGACTTAAATCTAAGACCTGAAAGTATGAAACTACTATAGGAAAATATGGGATAATGCTTTAGGACATTGGTCTGGGTGAGGACTTCTTGAGTAATAACCCCAAAGCCCAGGTAACCAAAGCAAAATTGGACAAATAGTATCACATCAGGCTAAAAAGCTTCTGTACAGCAAAGGGAACAATCAACAAAGTGAATAGATAACCCATATAATGTGAAAAAATATTTACAAACTACTCATCTGACAAGGGAATAATAACTAAAATATATGAGGAGCTCCAACAACTCCATAAGAAAAAATAATCTGATTAAAAATGGGACAAAAGATTAAATAGACATTTCTCAAAAGAAGACATACAAATAACCAATAGGTGTATGAAAAAATGCTCAACATCATTAGTGATAAGAAAAATTCAAATCAAAACTGCAGTGAGGTATCATCTCACTTCAGTTAAAATTGTTTTTATCAAAAAAAAAACAGGCAATAATGAATGCTGATGAGGATGTAGAGAAAGGGAACCCCTCATACAGTGTTGGTAAGAATGTAAATTAGTGCAATCATTATGAAGAATAGTACAGAGGCACCTCGAGAAACTAAAAATAGAACTAGCATATGACCCGGCAATCCCACTGCTGGGCATATATCCAAAGGAGGGGAATTCACTATATCAAAAAGATATCTGCACTTCCATGTTCCTTGCAGTACTATTCACAATAGCTAAGATTTAGAATCAACCTAACTATCAATGGATGAATGGACAAATAAATTTTGGTATATACACACAATATAATATTATATAACAACAAAAAAGAATTAAATCCTGCCATTTGCAACAACATGGATGGAACTGGAAAAAATTATGGTAAGCTAAATAAGCCAAGCACAGAAAGACAAATCTCACATATTCTCACACATATGTGGGAGCTAAATATTAAGAGCAATTGAGCTCATGGAGACAAAGAGTAGAATGATAGTTATGAGAGGCTGGGAATGGTAGCAGGGAGGGTGGGATAAAGTGAGGATGGTTAATGGGTGCAAACAGATAGTTAGACAGGTAGAATAAACAATATTTGATAGCACAACAAAGTGACTGCAATCAACAATAAATTAGGATATACTTTAAAATAACTAAAAGAG
>NW_012137414.1:4064641-4085029 GCF_000956105.1 Propithecus coquereli
ATTCTTCAGTTTTATTTAATAGAGAGTAGTGGCCAAGAATCTATCAGAAATCCACAAAGGCTTGGGATTCACAAAAGGTCACTTGATTTGGCTTATAGGTTTGGAGGGGAAAGCAAATGTCGTGGAATAAAAACATAAATATTTGCTAATAGGTAAGGTGACAGGTGTAGACATTACCTATAGAGAAGTTTGACAGCAAATGGAATGAGAGCTAGGGTGTTACCTTCAGAGGGCTGAATTATTAGTTTACAACAGATACATTCTCACTTAGCAAAACTACATTTACAACTTCGGCTTTTAATTAGGGTTAGCATAATAAAAACCTATAAAGAACTTGTATGACTTGCTTAAAAAATTGTTATCAATGTAGCTAAAAACTGCTCTGAGGTAAGATAGCAAAAGAGGTTTGAGCACAGGCTTTGGAGCCTGACTGCCTTGTTCAAACCCTGACTGTAGCACTTACTAGTTGTGGGATCATAAGCAGGTTCTTTAGCATTACTGTCCTTTAGTTTCTCCATATGTAAAATATGGATAATAATAGTAGCTAAGTCATTGGATTCTTATGAGTATTAATAGTCTGATTATAAATAGGGGAAGGGTGGTACACTGACATAATAAATGCTTTACAATTGTCGCTGATTATTCTCTTTATTATCCAAGCTTCTTTTATAAACAAGTATCCCTGTGATAAAGTTCATCTAGAATTTCATGGAAGACCAGAGTTAAACTTTGTGGAGACTTGATAGGTTTTTCATCATTAGATAATAAGAAGTATATAATCTGTGGGTCCTCTTTGGTTTGGGCTCCCATGATTCTTGGTGCCAAAAGTTTTGGCTCACATTCAATAACTCTAATTGAGCCAAATTTCTGTCAAAATTCTTCCAACCACCAACTTTATTTGGCTTCTGGTTAATTTTACCTTGTTTTACTGATTCTGAGGTATATCTATCTTTTGTGGCAAGTTGGTAAATGAATGCCATGGCTAATTCTCCTGATGTTAAAATTAATAAGTTTCAATTATTAATATTTTCAAGATGTAAAACTGCACCCATCCCAAAACATAACCTTTATGGTTTGATGGCTTTAAAATCTGACTCCAAAACTGTTGGACAGATTGAAAGATAAGGTCTATGTCCTCTCCTCTTCAATATGGGTGGGTTTGTAACTACTTCAACAAATAAAGGACAGCAAAAGTGATACTCTGTACCCTCCACAGCTAGATCATAAGAGACCATACAGCTACTACCTTGTTTAATGGAACATTGGTTCCTTGAAATTCTTATCTACCATATTAGATATTTGAGTATTTTGGGGTCACCATTCTGGGAAGAAACCAAACAATACAGGAAAGTCATGTGCAGGAATTCAGAATTCCAGCCCCCAGCCATTCAGTCAAACTTAGCTTTCAATTTTTCACAGCTGAGGCTCAGACACCATACACCATAGACAGTACATCCCTGCTATATCCTATCTGAATTTATGATACACAGTATCCACAAGCATTATAACATCATTGTTTTAAGCTTCTAACTATCAAGGTGATTTGTTACACAGCAAAAGTATGTAGAATGCCCTGCCAAACAATGGAAAATATGCATAGCCAAAGAAGTTTTCTTAATGAGAAAGTACAACTCACTTTTTGATTTCTGTCCCTTGATAAAAAAGGCATGTCCACAAAAGAATGACAATTTGTATTCTGATTATGGGACAAATAAATTTATGGCCATCTGTGACATATAAAAAGTTTCTACTGGAAGGAAAAACTTAAAAAAAAAAACCCCAAATACCCATGAACAGATAAAGGGATAAACAAAATTTAGTATATTCATACAATGAAATGTTATTCAGCAAATAAAAGGAATAAAAGACTAATACATTCTATAATATGAATGGACCTTAAAGCATTATGCAAAATGAAAGAAGATGGACAATAAAGGCCCCATATAGTATGATTTCATTTGAATGAAATGTGAAAAATAAAAAAAATTCATAGAGACAAAACATAGATTAGTGGTTTCCAAAGGCTACAGGAAGCAAGGAATGGGTAGTGACTGCTAATGGGCACAGAGTTTCTTTTGGGGATGACGAAAGTGTTCTGCAATTACATAGTGGTGATAGTTGTATAGCTCTGTGAATATACTAAAAACACTGAACTGTACACTTTTAAAGGGTGAATTTTATGGCATGTGAATTATATCTCAATAAAGCTGTTATAGAAAGTCCCCAGGATACCCCATTTCTGAATAATCATATTTTTTCTCTTGAAGCCTTCTGAAGAAGTTTACATCTCTTTTTGTTATGCTGTGTCTTTTTGTAAGCAGCTTCCTCTGGGTTTATTTGTTTTTGTTTCACTTTAACGTTAATCAACCCTGCTTACTATCCTGAGTCTTTTTTTAAACTTGAGGCTTAAAAACAAACAAACAGAGGCAGTAATTCCAATTCCCCAGTGATTCAACAGGTTTTAATGTGCAGATGGTAAGAATTTATTTCCCTCATTGTTTGCTTTCATGAGAAAGGGTGAGAAATAGCTCTTCTGGGTCAAAATATGTGGTTCACAAAAGAATGACTTTTTAAAATTTTAGCCTATTCTTTTCTTCTAAGATGACGATTTCTCCTAATTTTATGTCAACTTCTGGCAAAATGCTGTCATGTACTAATGACTTCATTCAGTGAACAAAATAACATGTTTACCTGCATGAGAGACGTTAAATGGAAGATGGAAAAGATGAGTATTGCAATTATTAGGTTAATATGTCATTGCTTTCAAGAGCCATCTATAATGTCCTTGAAATTTACACCACAAGTGACTAAAAATCTCATTTAGAATAATCAGGGATCAGTGGCAAATCTGCTTATTTAGATCGTGAACCATTAATTTTTCTTGCAATTTCTCCCTGATTATATTGAGTGGCAGATACTGCTAGTTGCTTCCCCAAGACCCAATAAACTCAGCAAAGAAATGGTTATCTTGATGAAATATCAACAGCCAATCCACGGTAAAAACAGACAAATTCTAAAACTTAAAAAAAAGCATAATTACCAAGAATGTGTCACTCCACAATTTGGTTTTTAAATTTCTTTTTTATGTTTTTCATTTCTTTTAAAATCCTGTAAAGGAGACAGTAAACCAGCTCCTGGAAGAATTTACAAGAAACTACATGAGGGTCTGGCAAGCTGGAGCAGGGTTGGGACAAGTGAATATGAAGGGGTCCCTTCTTTCTTATTAACAAAATCCTGCCTTTGTTTAAAAGTAGCAGCGTGTCCCCCTAAAACAAAGAGCTCTATTTCAAGCCTCCCTGGCAGCCAGCAATGGCCTTGTGACATGTGAGAGGAATACTACTGGGGATTTCTAGGATAGTTTTTTTTTTTTTTTTTTTTCCCCAACACAGATGCTGGCCTTTCCTTGTTCTTTCTTCTTTCTTCATCTTTCTGCCCTGAAATGTGGATCTGAGGCTGGAGGTATTGAAACCATCATCTTGCAACAAGGAGTTGACAAGTATGGGAATGACAGTAATGTGTAAAATGGCAAGAGTATCCAGGGGGCCTGGGATGTTGATGTCATCATAGGATCGCTTTCTTCCCTTAGACTGTCTTCCTTCAGACTTCATCATAGGAGAAAATTAAAACCCTCTATCCGGTTAAACAATTTGTTCTAGTTTCTGTTACTTGCAGCCACAAATACAATTCCTATCTATAGTTCCTTTCAACGGGGTGAACTGCCACCCCCTAAATACATTTAGCAGATATTTGAAAGCACTGTGATTGTCGCCATAATGGATGGGAAGTTGATTCAAGAATGCAAGACATCCAGTAATATTCAGGACAGTCCAGAAAAATAGATAATTGTTTCATGTCCTATGCAGCTTTTGAAAAGTAGATGACAATGTGTTTATGATTATGTGAATATGGAACCAAGCTATATTTTACACATAAGTGCAAAGTATTTTTTTACACTTTAATATACACTGGATTTTCCAGGAATGCAACTATCTTGTAAATAAACCAAAGGGAAAATTTGTACTTTTTAAATTCATAACTTTACCAAATGTTATTAATCACATTGGAAAATTTCATTTTTCTTAGATACGCTGTTCATGGTATTTTAATCATTAACACCACACACTTGCTTTAGTCAGCATTTGGAGCTATTTCTCGTGATTCTAGGCACAGGTACATTTACCTACAGCAGTATGTAACTTTCTTATTTGTATATTGAACACTTGATTATTGATGATAATCATATACATTATTTTATACTTAATTATTATCCTTTGATTTATTCTTTATTAGGGAATTATTTTGAAATTATATATGGGTAAGTTACATTTTCGATAAATTCCCTTCGAAGGTAGTAATGGAAGTATAACAAAAACTGTTTTACAGAAAGGAGTGTTGGGTCTTATAGAGTTTAAAGCCTATACAAGTACATAGGGAAAAATAGTTTTTAAAATAAATGATGTACACATACATAAAAAGTAAGATGGGATGCACAGTTGAATGAAAGGTGTTTTTTATATTTAAATGATCCTATCCCTTTAAGTTTCTGTTTTAGGACCGTAGCCAAGTTGGTTCCAAAGAAGATGCAACACCAGGCCATTGCAGGACTTTCCTTCCCAATTAGAAACCAAATTGCAAGACTGACTCGACCAACGTAAGGCATGTATATATCAATGTGGGGAGAGAATGGGGGAAGAGAGTATCAATTGGGACAAGACTAGTAATAGCTGATTAGTTCTTCATTCCACTAAACACATAATAGTCAAATATCTATCTGCTTTATTTTTCAAGTTAAGTATCAAATACCAAAGGAAAAATACATTATCATGGCTGGAAAAAACATAGAAAAAACTTTCAAAAAACATCCACAAAATGTGAAGTAAAACTAGAGAGAAAATACTGAGCAAATAAGGAAGTTTGTCCCAAGGTATGGAAACATTGACAAAACTATTACCAGTTATAGCTGACCTTTACTGGGTAAAACCTGGATAAACAGAAGAAACTCCTTTAAAAGAAAAGTCTTCAAAGGGTCAAATCCCATGGTGTTCACAAACCGGGAAGGCTGCTACAGGGCAGGTAGAGTCTATTATACAGAGAAAAGCTGCAGGAGAAAAATTGTCTTTGAAGAACTTTTGGGCCAGTGTAGGCCCTGTAGTGCCAGTTCTCTGTGCTAAGAGGCAGGCAGGGATAGATACCCACCCTTTGCTCTATAGCTACCTTGTTTGGAAATGTCCACTAAGATAAATGTCTTATCTTTTCAGATTCATCTTAAGTATTTTTCAATTCTATCTTTGCCTTTATCTTAGGAAATTTCAAGTAAGTATGAAGCTCATGCTGTCTCCCTAAAATGGTAAGCTCCTTGTACAATTATTTTACAATGTGTTAAAAATAATTTTTTTCTTTGCTTCAAAATTTCCAGCTGTTGCCATCCTAGTGAGTTCCACTGATAGTCCACAAATATACAACCCATGAAATACTTATTGTGACTATGGCAAAAAGAGTCAGTGTTTTAAACAGTCTCATGGAGAGGAGTCTTACACTAGGAGTACTGATAAACTACATTTGGAACATTATTTCCAATAGACAGAAATTTTAGAGTAAAAAAGTTAAACAAAGTCTTTATAATTTATATCTTCTTAGGGAGCAATTCTTAATTTTGTACAAAACAACAGTTACCAGTATGTGAGTTCCAACTCCTATATCAGGGTCTTATTTTTCATCTCCATTATAAATTGGCAATACAAATCTTATCTCATTTCAGTGGTAGTTGGCTTTGCCAAAATAAAGAAACTATCTGTGAACCTCAATCAGATGATGGCTGTACGAACCACTTATTTTCTGGGCTTAGAGTTACTCAGGAGAGCAGCTAAAGCTTAATTTATCTATGTTCCTGCAAACTAATTTGTTTAACATGACCCACTGTCGTTATCAAAGCATTTTTCACTCTAGGTACCAAAAATTTAGTCTGATTATCTGGTCCGTTGTATTTAATTTTTTTTGATTGATGGCAATCAATTTGGCACTTATACTTTTGTCCCTTTTGTCCAAAATTCCATGGAAATGACCGAAGGTATACGTGTGTTTAAAAGAATATGATTATAATCAAACTGGAAAACAAGAGAGCAAACAAAAGAACAGGATACGAATTTGATGGTGAGTACATGTGGTGCTTGTCTTTCCATTCTTGGGATACCTCACTTAGTAGAATGCGTTCCAGCTCTATCCAGGAGTATACAAGAGGTGCTATATCACCATTGTTTCTTAAAGCTGGATAGTACTCCATGGTATACATATAACACATTTTATTAATCCACTCATGTGTTGATGGACACTTGGGTTGTTTCTAACATCTATTGGATATTGGGCAGGGGGGAGGGGGGAGGAGGAGGGGACGGGTATTTGCATACACAAAGAGTGCAATGTGCACCACCCGGAGGATGGACATATTTGAAACTCGGACTTGGGGGGGAGGGGGGCAGGGGGGGCAAGGGCAACATACGTAACCTAAACATCTGTACCCCCATAATATGCTGAAATAAAAAAAAAAAGACCAGGATATTTGTGGAAATACTGAAAGATGTAGATGAAATACGAGGTATGAAATCCCAAGGTATGGAAACATTGACAAAACTATTACCAGTTATAGCTGACCTTTACTGGGTAAAACTTGGATAAACAGAAGAAACTCCTTTAAAGAAAGGAGTTTAAAGAAAAACAGAGAAGAGCGAATAAAACCACAAACATCATGAGTAAGAAGCAGCTTCTTAGAAGATTCCCAGCGTTGGCTGACTAGCAGTGTACTTCAGTTTTGCTGGTTGTTGTGAAGGAGAGTACAGGATACTTGGAGGATGAAAATGGGAGAAATGATCTCATATAAAGGCTGATTGTGGGTTTGAATCCTTTAGAAGTCTCCCTGAGAAAGAAACATTGAATTGTGACCTGAAGGATGAAAAGGAACCTGAAAGTAGTCTATTGTTTTAAAAGACCAATATCATTGGAATTTAGAGAGGGAAGTTGGAGAGAGGTGGACAATCAGAAAGGGACAGCCGGCAAAAGGTAGGGCTCTGTAGGTTGTGTTAGATATTTAAACATAAACTTTATAGCAGGCCAGGCACGGTGGCTCACGCCTGTAATCCTAGCATTCTGGGAGGCCAGGGCAGGAGGATCGCTTGAGCTCAGGAGTTTGAGATCAGCCTGAGCAAGAGTGAAACCCCTGTGTCTACAAAAAAATAGAAAAATTAGCCAGGTGTAGTGGTACACACCTGTAGTCCCAGCTCCTTGGGAGGCTGAGGCAGGAAGATTGCCTGAGCCCAGGAGTTTGAGGTTGCTGTGAGCTAGGCTGATGCCATGGTACTCTATCCTGGATGACAGAGTGAAACTCTGTCAAAACAAAGAAACAAAAACAGAACAACACACCTTTATAAAAATGGACAGCTATTGAAGAGTAGTAAACAACAGTCAAATAAATGTTGTAAAAACATTTATTGTATGTTCCATATTGCAAATGGAATGCAGGGGGTTAGGGAAGATGCATAAACTACAATAGGATAGACAAAAGCAAGTCTTATGCACAAACACCATTAGACCTCCTATACAACGTATTCTTCCCTTCAAATGTCTTCATGTTCCTATTCCCACTATCATCCTCTAGCCTAATCACTACTACCAGGATTACTGAGGTAGCCTCAAAACTGAGGCTACTTCATCCTCATCTACAGCCTACTCTAAAGTATCCTTCATAATTCAAGGAAAGAAATTTTCCTAATTTCTATTTTTCCATCTCACTTTCCTGGTTAAAAATTGATCATGTCTTCATGTTACTTACAGATGAGATTTGATAAAATTAATAACAACTATTTTCCTCTCTCAGTTTCATAATCAATTAAGTCTTAGATACAGGAGTCAGAGATTAAAATATCTCCTTTATTAATGATAAAACTGATATCAGTGAGCGTAACATAAATCTTCTTACCATGTGTGTTTGGTAATAATTTGTCTAGGGACATCCAGTAGTATCATTCAATGGCAGAAGACCTGTTCCCTATACAATTTACATCATGGAGGTAGATCCCTAATGTAAAGAGTGCTGAATCGCACATGCTCAATTCTTCCTCCAAAAATCAGAGCCAGATATTTCATTCCTGCTTTCTGAATATGAGTACATGAAGGGCCAGGGAAAAAGGGAAGTATTGTCATTTTAGTGTAGTTCCCTCCGCAGTTGAATATTTGAAACAAGAAGCAAGGAGGGTCCAAATATTTAATTGCATATACATTAAACTATTATATTTGATTTTCAAGATTCTCTATAGTTTAATTTTATGTGGTTCATTGTCATCACTGTATTAACTAGTATGCTTACTTGTCTTTGAATGAGGTTTAGCTATTCTGAAATGTCTCTCTGATACTGGATTTCTAGTTAATGAGTATCACACTAGAAATCTATACTGAGAATAATCTTACTAATTTTTCCAGCATTTACAATGGTAGGACAGAATTTCAGATATCATTTATATTGCATTTGGGGAGAAATTTTATAAATACAACAAATGAAATACATTATTTGTATTATTATAAACAAATTAAATGTCAAAAACCACACTGTTCACTAAGAGCTATAAAATGTTATGGTAACCTATAAAATTAATGTCTCAATGACTCTAAAACATGTCAGTTGAAAATAATGCATATGTATTATTAGTGTGACTATATGTGCTTGTATGTACAAAAGTGTCTCTTTAATACATCCCCCCCCAAAGAAAACAGAGAAAACAAAGCAATAAAATAGTCATTTAATAATTTCTGAGATTTTCTCAGTTACCAACACAACAAATCTCAGTGAATTCAGCTTACGATCAGTGAACTCAAAGTTGATTAAAAGTAGTTAAAGGGGATATATATTTTTAAAATCTCATGATGGTAAGTAGACTGTTAGGTTGATTATTCTTTAATTAAAAACATTCATGGAAAAGTAAAAATTGTATTCCCTCTTACTATAAACTGTCTATATGTTTCTATAATACGTGTCACCCTGGCACCAATGCACTGAGTATCAACTGCCACTAATAACAATTGATGCTATAATTGAAGTAACTAGTTGAAGAGCAATAGTCACTTTCTACAGATATTTGAATATGAAAGTTGGTTCTCCCCACCTCATTTTAATACCAAGTGGAAATTGATATAAACCTTCATCCACCCATTCCAGGTAAGGAAGAAGCACAGACGGATCAACCAACTTACACTGTACATGACACATAGTAGGAATTCAATAAGTATATGTTAATTTAAATACCTGTAATAATTTTATTATATCTGTACCATTAGATTTTTTAAAAATATGCAGCAGTAAAAAAATTACTGAGAATATTTATAATTGGAATCATTAAACATTTGTTTCTCATAAAAAAAGTCAATTTGGGGATTTCTGGTAAGGATAAGATAGCTTAGCCCCATTTTTCCCTGCTGCCCTCACTAACACAGCAATAAATGCTGCTAATAATGTAGGAAATAACCAAAGATGATTCTGAAAGGTGGTCAGAAGAAGACAATGGAGGTTTGGTCTACTGGGACTGGAGCAGCAGCTGTGCAACTTATATCTTCTCACCCAATAGAAGAAAGTGACGCAGGCCCAGCATTTTAGTACCCACAACTAACATTAGAAGGCAGCCCAGATAGGCTCATCCCTCCACCATATCCATACTACATCAAGCTCTCCTGAAATCATCTTGGATACAATTGGTAGGACGAATCCAGAGACCTGCCGACAATAAGGAGAAGCACTCTCCTTCCCCACTGGGCCTAAGTTTCATCTCCAATCCAGAGATACCTGAACATGTGATAAAACTGTACAAAACTAAATATATATACACAAACATACACGCACAAATGAACATTGAGAAAATCTGAATAAAATTGGTGGACTGGCTGTGATGTAGTTTTGCAAAATGTTATCATTGAGGGAGACAGGGTAAAGTGTCCACAGGATCTATCTGTATTGTTTCTTATAACTGTATGTATATCTACAATTATCTCAGTAAAAATGTCAATTAAAAAAAGTCGATTTTGATTTTTCCCTTTCTATTTGAATTTCACTGGATGGTTGGATTTATTTTATTCACTAGCTAATTAAGAGTCATTCCACTTTATGTTTACTCAGAGGAAGCTAAACTTTCAGCAATCTTATTTTAAAAGTATGCAACATGAAATTACCTAATCCTCCATTTACTAAGTTATTTGAATGGGCATTATGGACATGAGCTGATCTTCAAAACATCTTTTCTGTCTAAAGCTCTGTCTTTTTTGTTTTTATTCTTTTAAACTGGAAGTACTCTTCTGCCAGCTGAAGAAAATTCCAAGTTATTTTTAAAAAGTGGTTTTGAGCCATAATTAATACAAATAGTTCATTACAACACCCATCTAAATTGGTAATGTGTTCTTAAGGGATGTGGGATAAGCGGGAAAAGAAATGGTACCAATTGAACAGGAGAGGCAAACAGGGAGTTTGACTATGGACCGAGTTATTTGACCTCTGTGCTTTAGTTTCCTTGTCTATAAAAAGGGAATTAATACTAGTACTCTCTTCTTAGGATGCTAATGCACTATAAGCATCCTAAGAATATTAAAATATGTGAAGCTCTTAGTTCAGAGCCAGACATATGGTAAGCACTTCTATAAATATTAATTATTATTATTCATAGGACATAATTCAATTTTCATTAGAATTTGTAGAAGTAAAGGAAGTAGCACTCTAAATTTACTTTAACATAAAGGGCTATCTCTCACTGGAATCCTTTTAAGTAGTGTTTGTATTGCTCTTTCTGCTAACACTTACACAGTATACTGCTTGTGTAATTAACTTCATGAGTAAAGAAATATCCTTCCTCTTCCCTTTACTAGCTTTTTAACAGCATAGCTTCAGGTCTTCCACTGAAAACATTAGAATTGTCACTTAATTTTCAACCTCCCAATATTTAATTGAAATACGTGGAATATAATTAAAAAGGTACCCATAGGGCAACTAATTCTGAAAACTGGTGATAAGTGAATGAAGGGAGTATGCTTAATTTCATTTTCATGCTTTAGCAGTTACTATCTTACCCTGATAAAGAAACCCTAAGCTCTACATCTGTATAAGAATAGATCATATTTTCAATATACATGTATCTATATAAAATGCATATATGTATTTGCTTTTGTGTGCATATGCCCATGAACAGCTATACAAAATATAGATATTTTGTTTTATAATTTTATGGCCTTACATAAAATGAATCACATATACACTATTATGGTGTTTCCCTGCTCACTGCAAGACGGTATCTCCTAAGGTTTTGGACAATAAGTTGTATTTTATTATGTACAATGCACTTTAAAACTTACTAAATTTCCATTTAAAAGTGCAAATGATTAAAACTACTAATTGCTATAATTAAGAGTTTGAGATAATTTTATTTTATTTTATTGCCATAAATGATGGCATTCATTTCTGAATACCAACCAAAACACACAGATCCATTCGTAAGAAAAAAACACATTTAGAATCCAAAGTTTACTTTGGAAACCTTAACCATTTTCAAATATCTTTGGGAAGATGTCAGGAATTTTCACAATTTTTATTACACTCTTCTGATTTGAGTCAAGGAAAATAATTTTCAACATAATAGGACAGCCCAGGGAGATGAGTTCCAGCCAGTTACTGTGGAAAAACCAGAGGCAGTCACCATTATGCAGCTGCCAACACCACAGTTGGGGGACTTGCCAAGCAGGCAGATGCCAAAACAGAAATAATAGCTTATTCCAATTGATTGCTGAAATCTATAAAGGTCAAATGCTTCATGTGTGGCTCTGACTACAGAACCATGTTGTTCCCAACAGGCATAATTTATTTGTTTTTCATTATTAGAGTTGTTAGAAACATAGAAATAGTATTGTTATATGTAAGTATAAAAAGATGTCTAAGAAACATCTCACTTTCCTCTAGCAAACAATAATTTCATGAAACGATGAAATAAGTACAGCTTTTATAAATTGTGACTACCTCTCCATACCTCAGTTTCCCTATCTCTAAAACAAAGATAATAGTAGCATCACATTGCTCTTTTAAGGGAACAAGTGAAATAATACATGTGATGTACTTAATGGTGTCAAATATTTAGCACTCATCAAATATAAGCAATTATATTATTTCTATTATTACACCAAGTTAGTTAAACTTATATTATTGTATTATTAATAGGTGTATTATTACACCAAGTTAGACAAATAAAAAGCATTGTTAAAGCTTATCTACAGGTAACTTATTAGACATTTCTTTTTAGCTCAGATCAACTATTTGGAAATTTATTTTACGTGAATAGGTCTTATATATAAAATACTATTACCCTTTTTGGGTGACTTTAGAAATTTAGGGGGTAAGGAATAATTTTCAAAGAAAAAAATCATACTATCATTTTAAACAGCTCTCCAGGTGAAGACTAATTATGCTTATAGTCAGATAAAGTTGTGCACACACAACATATGATGGCTAATTTTAATTTTAAAACAATGAAAATATACAGGCATTTCATCTTCCTTCTTATTGGCATTAAAACATCCAGAAGTCTAAAAATTAGAATAATCAACCCTCTAGGTGCTTTTCCAGTTTTCATTTAATTTCTTTTATCAGCAGCATTGAAACAAATAACCTAAAACTTGCAATGGATATCTGTGAACCATGTTTCAAAAAGAAAAAGTATAATGTCTATTAGTTCAAACAACTGAATCATGGGGTTTCTGAATTTAAAAATACATACTTATTGTCTTCTATGTTATTTCAGTGATCTAAAAGGTTATTTACATTTCTTGTAAAGTGTAAGTGTGCTTCTCCCTTTAAGTTTCAGTGAACTGGTTGAAAAAAAACACAGGGAATGGGGATTCATTTTATTACAACCCCTCTCTTTATTTGGAAAGATTATTAGGTGGATGTTTCTAAAATGCCTGGTACTCTCTGTGAAAAACTAGTACCAAAATATAAATCTAGAAACAGGATAGGCAAAGCTGCTTCTGACAGCTTTCTGTGTATTACTCAGGAATGCAAGAAAATTTCAGGTCAATGATCCTTCTATGTCCAAAAGGCACAGGACCTAACGCTCAAGATCATTTTTATTTTTTGTTCCATTTGAATTACACAGACAAAACCAATGACATAAATGAGGCCTTATATGACCTGACATCCACATGCCTAATCTAGCAGAACTATGACATCGATGGTACAGCCAGATGAATCGAAAGGTCCCCTCAATACCCATGTCAATGTCAGATCCAGCAGAAGCTCCCTGCTTAGCATTCCTGCTTGAGTGCTTTGCAGTCCTGGCATGTCATCTAACTGGCTCGTGCTTCCTAATAGGGCTTGCACCAGTTCTGATTGATGTGTGAGTGTGCAAACATTACCAGCATCCAGGAGCCAGATGGCCCACATACCAAGCATAGCAGCCAGACAAACAGGCAGATTCAGCACACTGCTGGAGAGTTTCATTTTTGGTGATTCCTCTCCACATCTAAGTATACATAGTTCTATTTACTTGATTTCATTCCACATTAACCCACAACAATGTCTCCTCTGTCATTAAACTGTTATATCCTAATTAAAGGAGGAAATTTTCTTTTCTCCTTTCCATTTAACATGAAACAAAGCCCTTTATAATCAACCTGTTTCAACCCTGCTACTTGTGGAGGCCATCATGTGTTCTCTAAAGTCATAGGTGAACAAAATCTCTTTACTGCTTCTCTGACATAAACCAGTCATTTCTTTCTTTCACCAAAATTAAATGAATTCTTTAAAACAAAAGCCATAACTTGTATGAAAGGATGCCCAGATGAGGGTATATTCTCCCTGCATGAATAGTTCCTGGTACATATTAGGCACAAAATAAAAACAATAAAAATAGTAAAAATTTTAAAATAATAAAAAATATTTATTTACAAAACACCTGGAAATCATATATATGTACATATGTGTATGTATATGTACATATACATAATCACATATATTACCTAACAAAAAGTTAAAGTCAGTTAAAATTGGTTTTATTTTCTTACACATATACAACATCATACATGGGTATATGTTGTGTATGTGTGTATGTGTACACATGTGCACATGCATACACAGTCATATCGAATGGAGAGATTTCAGTTGGAACTTCAGTGGTAGGAAAAATTTAATCCACAATAAAACCCCCAGCACATCTCAGTATTAATTACTTATGCCTTAAAAGTAATATGATCACAACCAAAATTCTTTCTGGAATCAGAGTCAGCAATGGACGTGTGTTTCTGAGTTTATTCACAAAGATGAACAGCCTTCCAGAAATCACTAAAATAGAATCTTCAAAAGCTGCAGTTCAAGATCTGGAGATATGATGAAAGTTTGGTGATCTTTTTCAAGAAATCTGGGGAATTTCTTCACCATCTTAATCTCCTAAATGGAAGAAAATGACTATGTTTGACAAAACAGTAAGTTTGCTTCCTGAGCTTAAAAAGAATAGCTGCCTATCAGATGCACTCTGAGCACATCACTCCAGGCTATCAGGTCAGCCACATTGCTCACAGGTTCCCTCCGGGATAAGCTAATTCTAGTACCACTTTATAGTTTGGATACTTTCAGTATGAGATATTGATGTCCTTGTAGAGGTTAGATTGCATAACATATAAAAGGAAGGATCAAGTCTACTAAAGTGTATACACTGCACTAATTGTGTAGTATGACTGTGTATGTGACAAGAATTTTAATTACTTCTGTAAGGGGAAGCAAATGTTTATCTTTTGTATCTCATCTTGACCAATAGTTTTGGTTCACTGGAAAATCAAACACTATTTTTTGCAATAAAATCAGGGTTTTAATAGTGATATATTTCACAATAAACTATGTGATCATCTGAAATTTTTTTAAAAGATGGTCATTAAAGGTCAAAGACAATCCGTATGAAAAAATGTATGAGGATATTATAAAATACAGCTTAGATCAAATTGTTATGAATTAAGAAATGTTTAACACAAATTCTGCTGTAATTCAAGAAGAAAATAATGAAGGGGAATAGAGAAAAGAGTAAAGCGGAACAAAATGTGTCACATAAAACAACATATACCAGGGTAGGGTACTATAAAGTTTTATTTCTACAGCTTTGAGAGAAGCTAAAAACTCACTTGTGACTCTCCAGCTTATGAGTAATGTGGTCATTTCAAACTTACGGCAATAAAACTTTATAGTGCTCCAGTTCAGAACATATGTCAAGCAGAGAAGAAAGTAAAAATCAAAATGAAATGTGACAAAACACTGCAAAACTCCTCTCATGTGACACCACTATTCTGTTTTTGTCTGGGAATCTGTGGTCAATTTTATTTTGAAATTTCTGTCTCAGACTCATGTAGCAACTTGAACAACCACTCTGATTAACATCAAAGTAAATATAGAAAAAATGATTTGCTTTCATGATGATGGTGTTAACAATATATACTTCAGAAATGTCACTTTTAGTGTAGTGAAAGTAAGAACAGAAGCATAATTCCTGTAGTTAAATACCAATCTAAGATATTTGACCTTCACACAAAAAGAATGAAGACAAAACCATTCTCTTTTAAATATTACTTTATGGAATATATTGATTTTAGAGGAAATGTCATGTCTTTATAATGAGAGCTCAGTATTTTCACATGATGTAGATATATTTTAAATTTAGACATTATTTTTATTACCACTGAAATTTTGGTATTAGTTCCAGGAGACCATAGATTTTTCTACTTAAATTTTTGACTGTATATAAAAAGAACTTCGTGTAAATAGCATCTGATTAGACTTTAGCTTATTAGTATTAATTAGTTGTATTTTGTCACTTGGACAACTTGCAAAACTTTGGTGTTAGTCTTTTCTCACTCCATTTTCTTAGCTGTAAGGCCAGAATCTAATTAATCCTAATATTAATAGTTGTCTAATGTTTAACTATTCTGTTTCTTAGCCTAGAGGTTTTATAACTGTATGAAAATAAGAAAAACTGTCGTTGATTAATATATATTTGTTTTCATTAATTAACTGCAATATTACTACACATAGTAATCTAACTCCTTGATTGATGAGCACATTGTCACACATGGAATATTCAAAATGGCAAATGAAAAACACTGATCTTAGAGTTTATTTCTGTGTTAACTAAATTGTTTGGGGATTTCTTCTTTGCCTATAGCATAGACTTAAGAAATTTCAAGTACTTGTTTTCCTTTTAATTAAACATTTAGGGAATTATAAATATCTTCTTACACCCCATGCTCACATGCCTATCTACAATGACCAACTCTTTTCTTAAAACCTTTTTATTCTGAAATAATAATAGAAGGAAAAAACCTCAAAATTTTTCAGAAGAGAGATACCCTTATCAACAGAGTACAGAGTAATTCATAAGTCCTTGATAAAATCATATTCCAGATCAATCTGGCATTCACGCCATTGTTCCCACCAAATCTCTTTCCCTTCAAAAGAGAAGAGGAGCTAGCTGTCATCCAAGAATGCCAATCCAAAATAATGAAAATAGTTTATGAAAAGTTATTAATTTTTTTTAATTTTAAATACTATAATATGCTGTCATTATAAACAGCATTACTTTTAGAGAGTAAATTCCCAAAACATTCACATGAGATGATTCATGATTATAACCACCTGAACTGTGATCAAATTATATCACTTAGATCTATGTTCAGCAGTACTTAGTATATGCTTCTTATCTGGAGAGTTTAGAGCCAGGTATACCTAGGATAAAGGCATTCAGCTAGTGCTGCCCTGGTTTGAAATGGTGTCTGAAAAGTGTTCACGGAAGGGTTTGCAACTAACAAGAAGAAACCCCATGTCCCTGTTCTTGAAACCTATAGCAGAAATGGCAACAGAATAACAAGTATACACACTTTGATCCTATATGCCAAGCTTTATTCTAGAAAAGGTTAGAATCATTGGACTTAAAGAAGATGGCATCCTGTAATTGCTCTGGAAACCTTAATTTCTGGCCATTTTGGAGACTGCCTACCTCAGTGATGCTATCCCCAATTTGTTAAAATTCATTTTTTATCTAATTATAGTTAGAAAATTGCAACAGTGTACTAATACAGTACATCTTTTTATTTTTCTTCTTTTAAAAAATTATATCTTACCAAAAATTCACTTTTCTTTTCAAATTATTTTTATGACACTTCGATTTTTGTCAAACAATTCAGTTTAAATTCCATGTTTTTTATTTAGAAAAAAATGCAAGAATCTGTATTAACAGTGGACTAAGTTTCTTTCTATGTTGAGGTGAAAGTTGGAATTTTGGAATGTAATCGATACATTCTAAATAATTGCAAATATTTGTATAGGCTAAAGTTTGTAATATCAAAAAGAGCTAAACCAGCATTGTCCATTAGCATATTCTGTGATGATAAAAAGATTCTGCATATGCACTGTACATAATAACTATGGCAACTGGAACGATGTGGCTCTTGAGTACTTCAAATTTGACAATGGAGGAACTACATATTTTATTTTATTTTCACTCATTTAAATTTAAATTGATTTTTTTTGTCATTACTCAGTGGCTACCAAATTGGACAGTGCAAGTCTAGAAATTAATTACTAATAAATGTACATGTTTTTATCAATACATATATCATATAGGGTTATATGTACGGAAACATACAGATAAATGGATGCAATCTTATTGCTATCTAAAAACAAAAATCAAAACGTTCTATGACTTAAAAAAAATGCCACAGATTCTTGCTTCATTTCATGAATGTGAAAAGCTCAGACATTTATTAACATAATTTTGACCAAAAATATCCTCCATATCAAATGCAATTACTTAGCCATTTCTGCAAGGCTAGAGATTTTTTTCCCCAAAATTAACAAGAAAAACAACTTAATCCCTTGCTTTAGTATGCCATTTCACAGCTTGCAGTTGCTTATTGTGAACGCTCCTACTTGTTTCTTCTTGGAATTAAGGCAAGAAGATTATGCCAGATATGGTTTACATTTTGTCATTCTTTTGAAATTCAGAATGATTTTTTTTTGCTGTTAAATCTATTTACATTTAAGACAAATGCATACTTAATTTGAGGGAAACAATCAAAAGCTTTTGAATGATTCCATTTGGTAAATACCTTTTTTAAAGTAAAATCTATTTGATGTAGATCTGCGATCTGATAGAAAACTGTTTGTTGTAAGTATTTGTAATCCAAGCAGCAGTAATACCAATGGATTTTAATTATCAGTTTAAAAATCTAAACAATGGGAAGTAAGATGACACTCTGCCTTCAAAGCTACCGTAATAAAAGGAGCAATTTCTCATGTACCTGAAATGACAGGTGACCCAGATTTGCTTGCTCAAAGGTCTACAAAGCCTAATTTAAATCATTTTGCTTGTGTAACAGACCTTCTCCTGGTCATTTCTGAAGATAAATTAAGATGTATGTTCTAATTAAGAACAAAACATCCTGACTCTGTGATATTTCTAAATAACTTGCCTTTTCCAAGTTTTCTTAGATGAGAATTCCTGAATGATAATCTGAGAAAGTAAATTATGCACTGAATCTAGTATTCTTTTTCTGTTATTTTTAATTTTCTTCCCTTAAAAGCAGTCTGTCTATATTTTACATTGCATTCCCATGAAGAAAAGTATACAGTGGATGTTACCAAAATCAATTTATTTTAACAAATATTGGACCAATCCAATGCACTGTGGTTAGAGATCACCCCTTTGGCAATGCTCCTATTTCATCCCTAACTATTCTGATTTATATCTAATATTGAGAAAAATTAAAATTATAAATCAAAGAATTTGTGGAGTGATACAATTATAAAACCAAGAGGAAAGAGCCACAGATTTTTTAAGTCAAAAAAACTAAATCTAGGGCTGGACTTTGTAAGTAGTTTGAACAAATCATTTAGATAAATGCTTTTCAATCTACAGGTCAAGACGTTTGTGAGTTGTGTGACCCATTGATGTGTCATGATTGCTATTAATTTAAAGATCAAATAGAAAAAAATAAAATTATTAAAGTGTGTCTACATATAATAAGGATGTCATTTTTTATAAAATTTTGTTTTAGGTTTGCATGGGTGTGCTAGAGAAAGAGAAGGGCAGTACAGGATCATCAAGGGCTCTCACTTCTTCTCATAAATTGGGTTCTGGATGATGTAGGGGAAAAAGATTTCTTTTCTTACCCATTGTAAGGTTCATGGCCTAGATCCCTATATCAAAAGACACGTTAATGAGAGAAACGCACACAAATTTATTTAACATAAGTTTTACATGACACAAGAGCCTTCAGAAATGCAGACCCAAAGAATGAAGGGAGACATGTATTTTTACGCTACATTTGATGAAAAGTGGACAGCCATGCAGAAGTATGACTGGAGGACAAAAGGGCATAATCTAATGGTAATAAACTGGGGGAAATTAGCAAGGCCTGTTTGTTCAGATTCTTCTCTGTGTCTTGGTGTGACATTCCTTTCCTCCCGATATAGAGCACATGAGGGTCTTATGCTCTACTTTAGAGGAAGGCCAGAGAATTATTTTATGAATTGCTTCAGAGAGGGGTGAGGGAAGGTCAGAGAGACTTTTTTTGCTTCTACTCTTTCCTCAAATGCCAATATGCCATATTTTGGGATGACATGTTCTGAATCCCATCAACAAGCAATAGAAAAAGATGAAAGCTTCTGATTTAAAGAAACAATTGATTATTTAATCATCTGAACTCTGGAGCCCTGAAATCTTAGAAAGAATCCTGATTCTGTCACTGTTTAACCTTAGACAAGTTATGCAACTATTCACTGCATTGTTTCTCCCATATGTAAAGTGGAAACACTAATAATGTCTACCTGAAAATGTTGCTTTAAGAATTAAATGACAGTGCATATATCTCTTTGACACACCAATTTCAATTCCTTTGGAAATATAACCAGAAGTGGAATTGCTGGATCATGTGGTGATTCTATTTTTAGTTTTTTGAGGAGTCTCCATATTATTTTCCAAAATGGCTATACTCACATTTCCACCAACAGTGTACAAGGTTCTCACCATGAAAAAATTAGTTGGTGAGATGATAGATATGTTAATTAGCTTGGCTGAATTTTCTACAACATATACATAGATCAAAACATCACTGTATACCCCATAAACATACACATTATTAGTCAATTAAAGATAAATAGAATTAAATGAGATATTTGATGCGAATCCATTATCATAATGCCTGATACTTAATAAATGCTAGCCATTAGTATTACATCTCTATCCTATGATTTTGAGTTAGTTTTCATTGTAATGTGAATAATTTTTATTTTTAACTCATATGCTGTGCAAAGCATTGTGTTTTTAAGAATATGTATAT
>NW_012137414.1:4086415-4088296 GCF_000956105.1 Propithecus coquereli
TTTATCAGCCTGGAGATGGCACCAGAGGAATCTACATGACCTTACTAACTAGCCTTTATCTACCATTAATTTCCCATATATTTACCTTCCTGCAATTTTCCACTCCTAGAGACTCAAGGTATCTTTTCTTTGCCTTGTCATTTCTCTAAAAAAATATATATTGTTTTTTGTTAGAGATGCTATATAAGCCAAAGTTCTACTCTACCTCTTTGAGATTTATTCATTTTTCCCTAGGTATCTCCCATGTATACATGAGGAATACATATGTCTTTTGCTATAGGGGTCCCAGTTAAGAAGTAAAGGTAGAGGGAAAGTTATTTTTTCCTCTCCTACACGCAAACTTGTTTATCGAATGTTTATTCAACAAATTGTTCACCTGATGAATAATTTACTTGGTGAGTCTGATTAGTGTGAGCTAATAGCGTTTGTAAATTTTTCTCAAATTTACCCAATTTGAACCAACCACATTTGGATTTTAATTACTTTAGGTTCTCTAAACTACCTATAATACTATAATATAAATGTGTGTTTGTGTGTGTGTGTGTATATATATATGTAGACACACGTGCATATGCATGCTATGTATATGGATATATATGTGGCATATATACACACACTCATATATACAAATGACACATATATATTCATACAAATGCTACATATATATCCTTATTGTTATATTTATTTTCATTAATTTATTGAGATATTTTAAAAAATTAAAACGCTTTCATGATACTTTTTAAAATAATCATCAATTTTTCATATTTTTGAGCTCCAAATTTTGCCTAATTGCAAGGGGCTGCATGTAACACACTCTTCAGTAATTAAGCAATGTAAAGAATTTATTATATGTATTCCTTTATTCTAACATTCATATTTCCCGAGTACCTACTATGTCTTAGGCACATACAGCTAGTGATACAAGATAGTGGGCAGAGTCTGCAAAAACTATAGTTTATGGGCTAAAAATGGAATTTTTAAACACTTTCCCAATAATCATTCTACATGTTATCATAGTTTAAAGTATAAACCTTTAAAACAGAAACAGATAGAAATTCAGAGTTCTTACACTATTCCAAGGATATATAGTTTCAGGCCCCAAAAACCAAAAATAGTCATCTCCATGAAAAACACAGTCAGATAGAAATTCAGAGTTCTTACACTATTCCAAGGATATATAGTTTCAGGTCCCAAAAACCAAAAATAGTCATCTCCGTGAAAAACACAGTCAAAAAAAAAAAAAAAGAAGATAGACAAATGGCTACCATATGAAAAAATGTTCAATATCACTTATCATCAGAGAAATGCAAATTAAAACCACATTGAGATAACACCTTAGCCCTGTCAGAATGGTCATTATTTAAAAGTCAGAAAATAGACGTTGGTGTGGATGCGGTGCAAAGGGAATGCTTATACACTGTTGGTGGGAATGTAAATTAGTACAGCCTCTGTGAAAAACAATATGGAGATTCCTCAGAAAACTAAAGGTAGACCTACCATCCAATCCAGCAATTCCACTACTGGGTATCTACTCAAAGGAAAAGAAGTCATTTTATAAAAAAGACACCTACACCGAATGTTTATCGCATCATAATTCACAATTGCAAAGATATGGAATCAATCTAAGTGCCTATCAATTGATGAGTGGATGAACAAATATGGTATATACATATACCATGCAATACTGCTCAGCCATAAAAAGGAATGAAATAATGTGTTTTGTGGCGACTTGGATTGAACTAGAGACCATTATCCTATCTCAGGAATGGAAGAACAAATGCCACATGTTTTCACATATAAGTGGGAGCTAAATGAGGGATATATATATATATTCATAAAGCAGTGTAATAGACATTGAAAACTAAGGAGTGGGGGAGGTGG
>NW_012137414.1:4091081-4092007 GCF_000956105.1 Propithecus coquereli
AAAAAAAAGAATATTTATTATGAATCTACTGTGGGCCAGGTAATCTTCTAATAATCACCTAATGACAAGATAGAGGATGGAACATGTGACTTTATGATCAAAATGTCGGGAATTACCTGATATAGGAGCTGAATTTTATGACAAGATTATTTTGTTCTCAGACCACAGTCCCTGCCAGAACAAACAAGAGGAGTTACAATAATGTGACTTTATAAATGGTGTTTTTGAGGATCACAGATGCTGAGTTCTGCCTATTAAGAAGAATGAACACACAGAGTTATGAAATGTTAAAAGATTCCTGTGTCTCATTCTTTGGACTGCAAGGCCTGCAGCATTTTGGCAATGCCTGTGAATTACCCAGGGCTTTAGTGACTGTGGTGATAGCTTTGAAACAGGGAAATACAGCTTTAGGAACAGTTTAAGTCTGGCTATGTGGACTTATTGGTGATAAACACATGCTTTTGTCAGTCTTTTGAAAATACTAAAAAACACTCATAAAACATCCCCATTTCCCATTATTATTCAAGGACTTTAGGCATTCACAGTTCTCAGACTATTTTCTCTTTTGTAGGGAAAATGTAGATGGCTCCTCTATGACCTCTTTCCATCTGTATTATTCTATTAGATACCATCTTCCTTGAGTTTAATCAATACTTGCCTACATAACATTAATTTCATGTGTATAGAAAACCTAATAAAAGGCATCTAGTTCATTAAAAGTAAAATAAAGCAAAACAAAACCAAAGCATTCAAATAACTAATATGAGAAAAACATTACTTAGTTTATTTCTAACTTTGGCTAAATAACTCCAGTACTTCTGACTTTTCTCATAAGTCTTTTTTCCTGATATGTTAAGTATTGTCCTCTTTATTACCTTACTTAACCTAAAAGAGTTCCTCAAAACTTTTTAAATTCTCTTTTCAAA